>NW_027185863.1:23792068-23822205 GCF_028583685.1 Petaurus breviceps papuanus | reverse complement strand
ACACACACACACACACACACACACACACACACACACACACACACACAAACTTTTGCCCTACCTTCCCCCCTCCAAAATAAAACACAAAAAACAAAAACACACTCATTGAGTTCAAACCTAGATAAGAATATCTACAGGGGGATTTAAAAAGATAAATAAATGTACTTGATTTAACCATATAATTGCTACTATAGAAAGGGGTTGACTATAAACCTTAAAAAAGTAGTTATATCTTAGAAGTAAACATTTTGAGACCATTCTATAACTGACAGCAATAGTTGGACTATTTTGCTAAAAATAATATTGGTTTGATGTTGATATATAAGAAGCAAATGCTACTACCATTGTCCTAAACAAAGAAAAGAAACTGAGAATACAGGAGAAGATCTTTTTCTTTTCTCTCCCAAATACTTTATCAAAAACCCAACATAAGTTTTGGGATAAGCAATTAAAAACATCACTTCAGTTCAATTGTGGGTGGCCATTTTCATTCCAAAGACAGAAGGCAAACATTTTGTCTTTGTTCTTAGAAAGAAGTAGCTATGTTTTCTTTGATTATGTCCAGGTACAACAGCATGTTTAAGTTCTTCTCGAGGAAAACCATCTGTGGAAAGCAGGGAAAGGAGAAAGACTGATTACACTTAACGCTCATTATAATGTCATGTTTGGACTGGGCACATGTGTTGTGTGTGTGTGTTGTGGGATTTTCATGTCATGAGTTTCTATTAGTTTGTTACGAATAACTCTTGAGACAGTGGTTTTATTCTTGGGAAGACTAAGAAAGATAGCAAGTATAACAGTCTTCTCAAACATTCAAAGAAATAATATAATTCTTTATAGGCAAAAATCAATCAGTAAATTTTAGGGTGATACAAAAAATATTCTTCCTACAACATAAATAGCTGTATTTTCCTGTTCAATAAGTCTAATAAATGTTCTTAAGCAAAAAAGGTTTTCATTTTTTTATCTAAGCTCATCTCTAATAGATTACAATTCATATTCCACTGATTCTTCATGTAAATCAGGAACTGTTGCTGATCTTCCATGTAGGTCTATGAGGTGTATTTTAATTATATTACTGGTTGTTAATATTGGAATTTTAATGTGCTTGTGGACGGATGATATGATAGTCATCAAAGTCTGCATTATTTTTCTGGTTTATTTTTGTTTGTTTTAAGTGAATATCATGAAAGGAAAGTGACCTCTTGGGTATTTCATTCATTAGGAAAGAAAAAAATACAGAGTTTTAGAATAAATTAGATCTTGAAATAAAATGAAATACTTTTCAATTAGGAAAGGCTCAGTTCCTAAGTGATACTTTTTACTTCCACACTTAATTTTCCTAAATTATCTTAGCTCTGATTTAGAAAATTAAAATGACCCAAGTAAGACTTCAATGCCTTATACACATCCCCTGTTGAATATTTAGGGAAATAAATGAAAAAGAATAGCATAGGTAGAGTATGTGGGGCCATGTTTTGGTCTAAACCAATAAAGGAAATACTCACATAATGTTATCATTTGATGCACTGAAGTATCAAAGCATCAAAGTCATAGCTTTTTGTGGAGGGTGAAAGAGGGTTAAGTTGGAAATTTTAATTGTTTAAATGGCATATTTTTTTAACATATTAGACAACCTCAAAATAAAATGGAAACATGGAACACAGAATTAAATGGTGTTGACTTTTTAAAAGCACCTTATTTGTAGGTTAGTCCAGTGCAGTCAAGACCTAGAAGTTATGAAGGCCATCAAAAAATCCACAGATTTTAATTAAGCACCTACCAATTTTGCTAGGTCCCATATTTGTCAGAAATTTAGAAGTAAGCACTTAAAAAAGAAAGGTTTCTTGTGCTTCATTTGAAAAACTTTATAATTACTTATTTCATTGCTAAAATTTTTCTTTACCAACTTTTTCAAACAAACAAAAAAGAATATCAATAAGAAGCCATCTAAAGTTAAAAGATCTAAAGCTGAAACAGCTGGAATAGAGTTAACCTGAGAAATCAACTAGTCCACCACACTCATTTTTTTTTAAGCAATCGGGGTTAAGTAACTTGCTCGAGGTTATATGGCCAGTTATTTCTGGGTGTGGTGCTGAGTATCTGAGCCTGGATTTGATCCAGGTCATCCCAACACTGGAGCCGGTGCTCTTACTCGCTGAGCCACCTAGCTGCCCCTCACACTCATTTTTAAGATGAAATAATGAAGCCCTGAGGAGGTTAAGTGGTTTTATCCAAATTTAATTTGGGATTTAAACCCAATTCCTCTTTATCTAGAAACACTGTTCAGTCCATTATTCTATGTAAATACCAATATGTGGCCTCTTTTATCATAATAAAAGAAAGCAATGCAGTATCCAAGCAAATTTGCAAAAGAAGCCTTTCTTTAAGAGATAACCTATCCCCAGGATACTTTTGCACACATTACTTGGTTTTGTTCCAGATATGGGAAGAAAGTGTATATATTATAATCTTTCAAAAATTGCTGAGGTATTTGCCTTCTTTATAAAGGCAATTTGAATGTTCAAGTATGTATGCCAGCTGTTTTAGTATCTATCTACAATGCTGCTGGTATGTCAGTAAGCATTCCATTTTCAAATGCTTAGAAAGGGCCATAAAAATAATACAAATAAGAAGGAATAACTTCTTTTTTTTCTTATGGCAAACTTTTTCACCTGATATATTTTGCTATAAATGGTACTTCATCTTTAAATTCTAAAGTTTATGCCTGACAAAATTTGGAACACAGGTAAATATTTGTGATATAGTAGTCACTGAATAATGGGTACTAAATCATGGAAAACAATAAATGCTATTTTGGAGTTTTCACTGTGAGCCATAGCAGTCTCTGACATCTGTTTCATGATTTACAGTAAATTATTCTTCAGATACAACAGAATTAATTTAGCAATTTGTATTTTATAACAAAACCTGCAGGCGAAAACTTGCTCATGGAAAGTAGTCTTCTTTTTCTATTTTCATTAATTTTGACATTATGATACATATAGAAAAAAAATGTGGTGTGTATTTTCCTTAAATGAAAGCAGATTGGGCCTAAAACTGGGTGTTCTACTTTAATTGATATTTTGCTCCACTTCAACTATCCCTGGGCTATCATGGCAATGTCTGAATGAGACTCAGTGCAGGCATATGGATCTACTTATTTGGCTTCACTGTACATTTGTACCAAGCTTGATCTTCCTGAACTAAGATGGCACTTTTTTTTGTCACCAACACACTCATGGCCTGCAGCTGACTCCTTTTATTACTTTTAATTAAAGTCTGAAGTATAAAATGCTATTAATCAGTATGGGAAGCTGAACTTAAGGAAGGCTTTGTACAAAGTGAGCTCGAGATGGATAGCAATTCCATCAATTGTTATCATGGCAGAGAGACAGTTGCATAAGTTAATTATAGCACAGAGGGAAGTCAGGAAGTTTACAAGACAGCACCTATTTTGACAAGTCAGCCACTTTTTAGAGAAGCCACAGATATCTTTGAAAATGCGTAGCTTTATGAACATTATGTTGACTTTCACAGTACATGTGGAGTGTTTATATGGAACGATTTCTTTAACTGCCTTGTGATGCCTAAATTGGAAAAAGCTTGTCTAATCACTGAAAATGAATTTCATGTTTTGTCTTTTAACTTCCCCCACAAAGGTATTTAAATGGGACTTATTTACTCATATGTCAAATTGTATATTTATAGAATAAGAAATAATAATAGTCATAATAATAATAACACCAACAAAAACTGAGCAAAAAATTTTCCCTTGGTATATATACAAAAATATTTACCTTTGCACTATGTATATTTTTATTATGCATGAATGTACTTTCATATATAATGAACATTAATGACAGTGTATAGTTTGTATATAAATGCATATATGTTCATGAATGTTAGTATATATTGTATAATATGTATATATAATACATATATACATACACATACATATGCATAAAATTATAAGACTTGTGATACCCGGTGTATAGCTATACCAATATTTGGTGGATTAAAATATGTGTATGTGGGTATGAATAAACAAACACATATATGCACATCTACCTACCTATCTATCTATCATCTATCTATCTATCTATCTGTCATAGCTATTCAGGTCTCTAAAGGTGATCCAGATAGAACACATGATTTTAGTTTTTTGGGAAACTGGTAAAATCTCCACTGATGGTGCAGCAATTCAACTGAATTGTCTTTTTCTAACAAAAACATAAATAAATATGCTTGAAAGGGAGGAGTGTTTGTATCCATCAATCCCTTCTGAAAATCTCTATTATTGGAATGTGAATCATATAAGGAAACCTTTTGACAGGAAATTGATCTTAGGCAGTTAAGAGTGCCTTTTTTAACCTCCCCACCTAAACCCCAAAGTACGTGGCAAGAAAATGCCTCCTCATCTATACCTCACAGAGAAAAATAAATTAGAACTTTGTAATGTTAGTGGGATATACTATCTTCCCCACCCACGTTAATGTGTGGTTTTAATGTGTCCACAATTAATGTGGTTCATTCAGGCCTATGTGCCTGACTACCATACATCCAGAATCACATAAAGCCCAATGGGGGAGAAACTTGCTCTAAGAGGAGTTTGCTTAGGGGAAGCTTGCTTATAGGAAGGCTTTTCACACCTTTCTATACTAAGTTGATTAGGCACTGAGTTGTGAGGGTTGTGGTGCCTTCTGGCTCTGAAAACAGTTTATAAATTCTGACTTGATATTTTGCTTTGGGGGATTGCTTATGAGAATGACCTTGTGATTACCTGGATGAGACGCTGAATAGTCTTATGTTCAGGGCCCCCTGACTGCTCAGATGTAAAGGCTCTTTCAATCCAGTGGTGTATGTAAAGGGTATAGCAGTATTGCTTTGACTCAGGCAGTCAGAATCCTGTGTGTTTGTCTCCGTGCTAATTTCTCTGCTTGTATTTTCTCTGATGTTCAGGGTGCTGACCTTTCCTCTTAACCAGTGAGTGTAATTAAAAGTAGGATTGTTAACCACTTTTTGAGTAGTCTTTGCCTTAAAAGCAGATCAAAGAACCTGTGTTAGCAGGCAATACTGGGTGTGCTAGAGTGCTTGCTATTACAAACCAGTGAATTGTATTATTAGAAACTCACATTTTCATAGGATCTTAAATCTGTATCAAGAAGGGACCTCAGAGGTGATATAATAGAACCACCTGAGTTCAGGAAGGTTCAGTGTCTTCCCATGGCCACGCAAAGGTAGAGAGCATTGGAAATAGAATGGAAAATCTTATTTCACTCAATATACTCTTTATTCTATATATCATAATGGCTCCTTGATATGAAATAGAAAATGTTAAAAATAAATTGGGAATAAGGGAAAGGAAGGGCAATTACATCATGCAAAAACTGTGTTATAGAGGCAAGAAGCAAGAAGGAGAAACAAGTTTGACAGCTCCTTCCTCCCTTCTTCCCTCCCCACCACTGCCCCCAGGATAAATGTAGGTTTTTGTAAGCCCACCGACAATATTCCTCGTACAATGGCATCTCTTATGCCAAGGATCCCATCATTCTCCCAGATCTTTTGATTCCTTGCCCTTCACTCTCTCTATACATCAAAGTGTCTTCTTATTGAGTGAAGCAGTAATACACATTGCTTCCAAGATTCTACCTAATTATCTATAAATTCAGGACCAACTTTAAGCAGCAATGGACTTTTCATAGGACTAGACCTGGAAGGAATATCAGAGGGCCTCTAGTCAACCTCTCATTTTATAGATGGAGTAAATGAGTTTTAGTGAACTGACTGACTCAGGGTCACAAAGATAGGGTTAGAGACAGAACTTGAACACAGATCCTTCTGTATTTAAGTTCTCTGCCCAGTCTACTATGCTTTTCTGTCTTATTGTGGGTGATATTTTTAAAGACTTTAACTTCATGAGTCATGTAAAATTTTCAGAGTTCTTTTAAACTTATTAACTTTATCCTCTGAGAAAATGAATATTTGTTACTTAGGAGGGATAATGCATTAAACCAGTATCAATCATATCTCTTTTAGTATAATTTAGTCTTTAAAAGCAAGCTAATCACTCACCTAATGTAAATCTGAAAAAAATGGGACGAAGAGAAATGAAAACATGCCAAACCTGAAATAAAGTGTGAGAAAGGTAAGTTTAGGTCGGTTGTAAGAGGGAGCTCCAAACAGTAAATGGACAAGATGTGACACCTGACTCAATAACTATCAATGGGGTTAAAAGATAGTAAAAAAGGAAATATCAAGTATGGAAAGTGATCATCTAATGAAAGATTTACCTAGGTTTAATTCTGCTAAAAATTAGAGTGTATATGTTTCTAATTTGGCAAAGAAATAAGCAAATTCACCTATATCTGGAAATCTAGTTAATTGGCATCTATTAAGTTCTTTCTTTGTGGAAGATGCTGTGTTATTGGAAAAAACAAAGATAAATGAAATAGTTACTACTTTCAAGAAACTTATATATTCTACATGGGATCGAACATGTAGACAAGTAAACAAATGCAAAGTCTATATGAAGTAATGCAAAGGAAGACAAAGAGAGACAGAGAGAGAGACGGAGAGACAGAAAGAGAAAATCATAGACAGACAGACAGACAGAGACAGAGAGAGATCCTGTTGATAGCTTCAGAGATCAAGAAAAGCCTAGTATACGAGCTGATGCCCAAATACGCTTGTTAGGAAGCTAGGGGATCAGCAAACTGAAGGTGATGAGGTAATGTCTTTCAAGCATAAGGATTGACTTGGTCAAACGCAAGTAGGCATGAGATAGCCATAGTTCCTGCTGTGTGAGAAACACTTAACATGTCTATTTAAAAGGAGCAGAGAATGACTAATGGCAGAAAAATCATGAGAGAGTCAGACTGTGGACAGCTTTAAACTATAAAAAAGAATTTGTAGCTTATTTTAGAAGCAATAGGATACTCTTGAAAATGTAATAATAAAATAAAAAATCAAGGAAAATATAAAGGCAACATAATGAGCAATGGAGGACTACCCATATCTATAGAAAATGTTATATGTATCATATATAATTTGTAATATATTCCCCCTTAAGGATTTTTTTAAAGGCAAAAATCAAATCTAACATAGTCAGACTCTGATGCCACTTAAAGTTAGGATTACACATCTCTCTTCCTCCTCCAGGGTTCTCCAATACTCTAAAAGTCTGGAGAGGTGTTATGTAGACTCTACTATTTGCTAGAGTCCAAGCCACTTGGATTCTCAATTGTAGGGGCCTTATGACTAGCACCATAGGTTCATTTAAACACAATATCAATTTAGCTTTAAAGTTATGTTTATTTCAACTGTTTAAACAAAAAAAAAATAAAGCATATAAATATTTTCTCTAACAACTTGGGACCTAATCCCTCTATACTACCTTACTCACCAGGGAAAGGAGGAAAGGGAATTGATTGACTCACAGATTACTTCAGTTCCTACATAACAATAGTTCCAGGAAGTTCAAATCAAGAGCTCCAGTGGGATAGCTGTACAGACCATTGCTCCACAAAGAGCCCCCTAGTGGACCAGCTATAATATCCAGTGTGGAGTCCAAGGCTAAAGGATCCTTATGGCTAGAACTTCCAGGTCTAAGACCCCACTCTCTGAACGCAGAATTGAAAAGGATAAATGAGCAAGACCCAAACCCCAAAACAGTTTCTTGAGGCCACATGACCTTAGGAGAGGAGGCGGCACTCTTACCGTTTCCTTTTACCTTAGGGTGTCATCTGCTGTAAGTGAATAAGTCCTTCCTGGTAAATGGATATTTGGGGGGAAAATGCCAGACTGTCTCAGTCAGTTTTAAAGGTGCAGACAGTTTCAGTTACACAGCTGATGGAAAGAGTTTGTTCCCAACACAGAATGCACATGCATACACTACTTCTCCTGTTTCTCAGAAACAGGTATCCAGGATCTTTCCTGTGTGAATCCCTCTTCAATGATCTGAAGAAGCACCACACCCATATCGCATAAATATAAATATTACTATCTGTATATTCCTATATTTTTATCATTATCATTAATGTTGGTATTATTAGTATTAATAACGTACTAGTATTTTGGTGTTTCATAGTTTACAATGAGCTGTCAGAACAACAATGTCAAGAGGAAGGTAGAGTCAACATTATTTTCACCTCATGAATGAGTAGACTAAGGCTCAGAGAGGTCAAAGAACTTGCTATATGCCATATAGATAATACATTGCAGGATATGGTAAAGACCATATTTATGGTAAAGGAAGGTAGCTCTAATTCCATAAGAGAAAAATTGAAATTTGTAACATTAACTAAATAAGTTGTTTATTTTACCCTATCAAGGACTTTGCCGGTTGAAATTGTAACCTTTTTGGGGGTGGGGAAAACTGTTGGGCTTAGTTGCTTATTCGTTTTTTGTTTTGTTTTTTTTTTATTGTAGGTCAGTGAAAAGTTTAGTAGGCAGGAAATAAGGATTTAGTAAGCACCTACTAAGCACTGTGTAATTGTTACCTCATCTGATACTCACTACAACCCTATGAACTATTATTATTATCTCTATTAAACAGTTGAAGAAACTGAGAAAGAGGTTAAGTGACTAGCCTGGGGTCATACAGCTTGTGGCTAAACTTGAGTTTGAAATCAGGTCTTCCTAATTCCAGGACCAGAACTATATTCAGTGTACCACTTAGCAGTTTAATAGAGGACAGACTTTTGCAAGTAAAACTAATATTCTTGGAAAGGTTTTTTTTGCTTCTTTGCTTTAGCAAATATCTTGACAAATCTATGTCATACTCTTACAGCATTAGTCTTCAAGGTACATTACAATATTTTGTTAAATATCCCTCTCCTTCCCACCATTACCATTGGATATTTCACATACCTTTAAATACATATACATACTCTCACATATAAATATATACAAATACATACATATTCATATATATAGGTATAATATACCTATATATATTAATACATTCAAGCATATATAGTATATATCTATAAAATATTGCATATTACATACATAGTCCTCCATTGTTCATTATGTTGTCTTTTTATATTTGTAAAATGTTTTGTATTGTATAGATATAGACTACTAAACTATTAAGGATGCTATGTTTTCATGCTGGAAGGACCTACAAAAATATAAACCGAAGTAGAAAATGGAATTAATATAAATAAATAGTAGATAACATGTGACGGAAAGCACTAGTAGAGGGTGACAAGGGCATATTTCTCATAAAAGCTTATTCATGAGCTTGAAGAGAGATCTTCTGTGAGAAGAAGGTGAGAAGAGAGTGCATACCAGGTATGGGGAACAGCCAGTAAAAGTCATACCTCCAGGAGATAGGACATAGTATATGAGGAACAAAGAGTAGGTCATTTTGTTCTTATCATGCAGTGAAAGAAGGAATAATTGCAAAATGTTTGTGAAGAGCTTAAAAACCTCAAGAGAGAAATTTATATTTGCTACCAAAGGCAATTTGGAACCACTAGAGTTTATTGAGTAGGAAAGAGTTTTAGTCACAGCTGTACTTAAGGAAAGTCATTTTGGCAGCTGTGTAGAAAATAGTGAAGGGGGGAGAGACTTGAGGCAAGGAGACCAGTTAGGAGGCACTTATTATAATATATAAGGTGGACACAAATTCAAGCAGAGTTGGTGATCAGTAAAGCAGGGTTAGGGAATTTGTCCATGCAATGTTTCTTATCCTTAAGCCTTCTGTTCTTGCTAACAAGTTCTTTTATTTTTTCTTTTCTTTATTTCTTCATCTCTCTCTAATTAATTTTATTTCTTTATTTTTTTGATATTAGGTCTCCCTATCTTATGTTGGAAGTACAATGGTCACTCATGCCCATGATCCCAATTCTAATGAGCACAGAAGTTTTAACTGACTCTCTTCTTTTTCATAATAGGTCCCTTCACCCCTTCTTAAGTAGTCTAATACACTTCTATTCCAAGAAATTTACTACACTGGCACTGGAATTATCTTGGACAAATGTGTAATGCCAAGCAAAGGCAACTTCGAGGTTCAGAATACCAGTATAGTAACTCTCCATTTTATTCAGTGACAAATTAAGGGAACACATTCACAGAAAAGAGAAAATCAAAATACAGCATCTACCATGTGTAATTCAGTAATTTAGTAAGTCCTCAGTTCAATCCAAATACTACTCCACCCCTGGAAAGTACATTTATTTCTTCAGTCACAAAGTCTGTCTTCTCAAATGGAGATTAGTTTCCAATCATAAACAAAGTATATTCATTTGGTCAGTCACAGAGCACAAAATAGTCAAAAGTTCCACAGCCCTGAATCACAACTGAATTACAGTTATCATCAGTTAATTTTTGTAAAGGGGTAGTGGAGAGCACAAAAGGCCATCTACCCCTAAGCTACAAAGATATCATCACAACATTTAATGCCCAAGGAGAGGCCTTCTCTTCATCTTACCCTGAGGCAAGTTCTCAGCAATGGCTGTTCCTGGGGAGTCAAAGTTGAACAAAGCCACAAGATGCATTGCCAAGTGTCCTTATCAATTCACTATCTGCCTACAGAACAGTGCCAGAAACTCTGAAAACATCAGCAAGACCCTCTTCCAGGATTTCTGTACACATACAACAAGAAAATCCTTCTTCAGTGCTTCTGAACCAATAGCAAGCTCCCAGGACTTCTGCAACAACAGCATTTCCCTTAACCAGCAGACAAATCTGGCCAAACAACATCAAAACAGACCAACAAAATACCAGCATCACAGTCATGCCTCCTCAGTTCTCTGCAGCTCTGGGTGGCAGTTCTCATAAATCCTGGGCAGCTCCAACTGGCCCTCAGCAGTCTCTCTCCCTCTCTCATCAACTCTGGCCCCTGGCAATTCTCTTCTCTCTGCCTCCATGATACTGCTCCCCAAAAGTTCTTCTGGCTTCCTCTGCCTGGGCCTGTCTCTAAATCTAGTGCACCAGCTCCTCCCAGTTCAGCACTCTCTCTTCAAGTCAACAAGTCCACCCCAAAAGTGGGATTCACAAGCTCTGGGTGTTAACACAACCCCAAAACCAAATGGAATTTTAAATTCCATTACAATTACAACAGGCTGGGCTTCTTTCAGTCCAACTGTATCTCAGAATTCACATACTCCAGGGGTCCTCCAGCATTGGCCATCATTAAGGACTCATGAGGAATACAGACAGCCACCACAGCTCCTGGCTTTGCAATACATTTCCTGAAAAGCATGCTAACACTCAGATATGAAACAATTAGAATTAGCCTTTTGTATATCACCAGACAATAATGAGATTCTACACTCTCATTGCTAGCATTGAAAGGGACAACCAAGTCAAATATAATTGGTCAAAATGTTTAGTATCTCATACAGTCCTATAACTCTCTGTTTAAGAATTACATTCTGGTTCATTGCAATTTTGATAGGCAAGCTATAAATTATTTAATAAATGAGAAATAAATTTGTTCAACTGAATTAAGGAAGAAACACAATTTCATTCTACCGGATGGTTCTAAACTTGGCATAGAAATAGAATCTCATACTAATTAAGTCTCCTGAGCATGTAAATATTTGGTAATTACTCCACAATGATATATATATTCTAATGATTTCATTATGCAAAATGCGTTTACTATTATGCTGCTATCATTCCCTTAGTATACCTTTAGGTTACTGGTACATGTCCAATTCTACCCTGAATATGCCAGGCAACTGTATTTTGTGTGGACAGATATACATATATACCTATTTCTAAGAATCTAAGATTATGAACTAGACAGAACCTTGTTCAGTTCTTTCATTTTACTGGTGAAGAATCATAGAACCATAGAAGTTAAGCAATAGCTGACTATACATAAAATTCTAAGTAGGAGAACCAGAAAAAGAGAACTAAATTCCTTGCATCCAAGTTCAAGTTCAATGACCTTTGTCCATAACCAAACTGCTTTCACTGTGTGTTTGTGTGTATGTGTGTGTGTGTGTGTGTGTGTGTGTGTGTGTGTACACAGAGGTGCAGATATTTGTATTTCTTCTATTTGCCCTTCTCCATGTGCTTATATTTGAATTTGTTTTCTTCCCTCTTTAGATTGTAAGCTCTCCCTGAGAATGGGTTGCTTCACTCTTTGTCTTTGTGTTCCACCACCTACCAAAGTCACTGACAAATGCTGTAGTAAATGCTTAATAAATACTTGTTGAGGTGTGACTAGGTGGTGCAGTGAATAGAACACTGACACTAGAGTCCAGAGGACCTGAGTTCAAATTCAGCCTCATTAACACTTCATAGCTGTGTGACCTTGGGCAAGCCACTTAACCCCAATTGCCCTGCCTTCCGCCTTGCAAAAAATAAAAATAAATGCTTGTTGATTAATTGATGACTACATACCTTATAAAATAAGTAACTGAATATTACATAAAGCCAAAACGTCTTTGAAAAATAACATTTACACATATTTAAGGTATGCCCAATACTTTGGATATATTATCTTATTGAATTTTCACAACAACCTTGTCAAGTTATTCTCCATCATATTTTGCACACGAGGAAAATGAGACACCTAGATCTTCATATAACATGTTCAGTATCATACAGCTAAAACTTTCACCCCTGGTGTTTGAACCTAAGATTATTCTGACTACAAGTCAAGTTCTCTTTCCCTCTGAAATTCCCTTTTATTATTGAGGTCACCAATCTCTTACCATTCATCCATGCTCACAACTCAAGTCTCATCCTCAGTTCCTCACTCTCTCTTATTTTCTGTATTTAATCTGTTGTCAAATCTTATTAATTCTACCTTCATAACATCTCTTCAATATTACTGCTTCTCACCACTTCCACTGCTACTCTACTATCCTTCTCACTACATACCTGGGATATTGCAATAACTTTGCAATTATTGATTGATAAAAGGGTATATACCATATAAGTGAATGCATATTTTTATGTCCCTGGATCAAATATTTCTACATTCTAGCCCATAATCTATATAGCTGTCTAATTCACTTTTTTAAAATCTAGGTCCGGCCATGTAACTGAACCCCATGCCTTTTTAATAAAATTCAATGGCACACTATAACCTCCAAAATCAAATATAACACACTCTGTTTGAAATTAAATCCCCTTCACCCAAACCTTTCCAAGTCTCTTACTTATTATTTACACTTTTGTATTCTGTGATTCAATGATACTGGTTTCCTTGATGTTCCTTGTGTAAAACACTCCTCTCAACTCTGACATTTCCAAGCCTGGAATTCTCTCCCTCCTCTCTTCTGTTTCCTCATTTCTTGTGAAGTTCCAGATGAAGTCACATCTTCTGTATGAAGCCTGTCCTGCGTATGCCTTGATTCTAGTGTTTCCCTATGTTTCTCATGAACAAATTCTGATTTAAATGCATTGTCTGGAAATAATTATTTATATATTCTCTTCCCCTTTTTATGTCGGGCTCTTTGAAGGCAGGAACTCTCTTTTGTCTTTCTTTGTTTTTGATTTTAGTACTGTATTTGAGTACAAAGTAGGTGCTTAATGTTTGTTGACTGACTTAGTGTATGCCCAAAACATTCAGTTTTCTCCCTCCTGCTTTTCTCAAAACCTTAGCTCAAAGACTTGCTCACAGATACAATGCTAATGCTCAAAAATCCTTTCCTTTAAGTAGCCTTTTAGTCTGGCCATTTGATAAAATCTTACCAGTTATTAAGGTTCAGATTCCATATTTACTTTTCCATGAAGATTCCTTTGATTATTGGAGTCAAAATGGCGTGAGTAGAAGCAGGACTTAGATGCAACTCCAGCTTCCACTTCCTGCAATTCATGTAAAAAAATGACTCTAGACAAACTTTGGAGCTACAAAATCTACAAAATAACAGAGAGAAGATAACCTCCTGCTGAAGACAGTCCACCAGCCTGGCCAGAAGATGCCAGCTCAGCAATGTGGGAGCCAAGCCCAGCCCAGGGCAAGCCAGAGGTTTTAACTTCAGGGTAGTCACAACTAGTCACCAGCTGCAGGGAATTCAGATCAACAGAAGCTGTGGCAGTTTCCAGAATTATCAATACACATATGCTAATGACAAAGTGAGAGGTAAGTGCAGTGTGGACTTTGGATCCAGTAGTTCGAGAGTGTGGTCGGACCTTTACCCCTTGGAGGGAGAAGAAACTCAGGCGAAGTGGCCTTGCAATGGCTGCCACGTGGCAGCTTTAGCTCCTGGCCTGGAGATTGTAGAGGGACTACAATAATTATTATACTATACTTCATATATATATATATATATATCTTCCATTTGCTCTAATCTAATTCTGAAGGAATGATTCTCTTCAGTGAGCTTTTGAGATTCTTTTTCCATCTGGAAAATGCAGATTTTTAAAGTATTTTCCTACTCATTGCCTTCTTGAGCCTCTTTTGCCATATGGGTTAGTCTATTTTTTTAAGGTTTTATTTTCTTCCGTCATGTTGTTGACCCTCATTTCATAATTTTCTTTAATTGTTCTCATTTCTCTTCCCAATTTTTCCTCCACTTCTCTTATTTGGTTTTTAAATCTTTCTTAAGGTCCTCTATGTCCTGAAACTAGCTAAAATTTTTCTTGGAAGCTTTTGGTGCAGGAGTTCTGACTTTGCTGTCTTCCTCTTGTTTCATGCTTTGATCCTTTTTGTCCCCAAAATTGGAATGTACATTTGGATTGCTCTGCTTGCTTTCCTTCCTTTGCTTGCTCATGTTGCCACTCAATTCCTTGACTTTTGAGCTTTTTGCCACAGTAGGACTCTGCTACCCAGAAGGGGAGCTTTATCTGTATCGCTGGGGTTTTTACAGCTGCTGGATCTGTTTGTTGGGTGCCCTCTCTGAGGCTCCAAATGCTCTGGCATGCTGGTCACACCCCAGGAACTCTACCCTAGACTGCATCCAGATCCAAGCAGGTTAAAGCAAGCATAATTAACCCTTAGACTGGTTAATGGAAATTATTAATAATGATAATTATGTCCCTATATTATAATTTATATATTTTTATATTTATATATATAGAAAATAATATATATAGTCTCTATAATATATTGTAGGGGGAATATAATAATAATAATTTTAATAAAAATGGTTAAATGGAAATGTTTTGCATAGTTACACATGTACAACCTATATTGAAATTCTTATTTTCCCAGTAAAGGTAGGTGACATAAGAGGAAGGGAATGAATATGGGATTCAAAGTTTTAAAACTTTTAAAAGTTTTAAAATCAAGTGTTTAAATACACACACACACACCACACACACACACACACATATACTATTATTAATATTATTTTACATGTAACTGGAAAATAATATATATCGGCACTGGGGCATAGAGATCCGCCATGCCCTACTGGAAAATCAGAAGTCGTATGGGGAAAGATATGTAAGACAGCAGATTGGAGGAGGGGATATCCAGTGGGATCACTATTTTGGCATGATGGATAGAGGAATAATGGGGAGAAAAATTGTAACTCAAAATTTTGCAGAAATGAATGATGTGAAGTAGAAATTAATAAAGCATTTGATAAACAAAAAAGATTCCTCTGATTATTCCATGTCAAAGCATTATCCTTCTCCTCTAAATTATTCTCCCTTTAAAAGTAAAATTATTTTTATTGTAAAATTACCAATCACTAATAGACACAATTTTATATAAAACATGAAGGAAAATGTTTATAAGAAACAACTTGTTTTCTATAATACATTTTTCAAATATACACACACGCCCATATATATATACATACATACATACATACATACATACATACATATTTTTGATTTAAAAAGCACTCAGAAAGCTTATCAATTTGTGTGGCCTTCTGCATTTTTCTTCTGTTCATTAGAATGTGTTTGTTATGCCCATTTAATTTGTTTTTTTGCATCGCTATTTGTCTTCCTATACTCACTTAAATCCTGATAGTACTTTCTGTATGACAATCTCTCCTTTTCCTTCTCATATTTCCTTATGTACTATTGCTTATACAATTCTGGCAGATCATAAAACTTTTAAGAAAAAGAATTGTTTCATATCCATTTCTGTCTCTCTTGTGGCAATTAGTACAGTGTCTCGTACATGGCCATTACTTAATGAATGTTTCTCACGTGAATTAATGGATGGATGGATGGATGGATGGATGGATGGATGGATGGATGGATGGATGGATGGATGGATAAGTAGATATGCTTCTCACACTATAGTTCTAATTGCTTCCAGTCTTCTGTAGGATTATTCTCAAGAGTATATCCTACACTGATGGTCAAGTGTGAAAGACTTGCCTGCTCTGATCAAGACAATGATCCAAGACATTTCCAAAGGTTGCATGATGAAAACTGATGTGCCTCCAGAGAGAAAACTGATGAACTCAGTTTGTTTTCTTTTGCAACATAACTAAAATAAAATATACATTACATGAGTTAAAAATAAAGGAGTATATCCTAAACTCTTAGGCTTTTACATATCTTCCTTTTTCATTATAATTTAAATGCACTATGTCCTGTTCTCTCAAAGTCTATTTTCTGGTAGGTGATTAATTTGACAAAGGCATCAGAACTAAGAAATATTGGGATAATATGTTGTTTCTCATCCTCTCACAAAAAAATGTATTTTTATCTAATTCTAAGAATTCTTGTCATGGAAATTTAAAGCATCCTGGTAATATGTCAGGGAGGTATTTTCGGAAGAAGTTGGTTTATGGGTTCATCAAATAAATTATGCTAGGAAGGTAAGTAGGCTGTACCTGTGATCTGTGTTGAACACTGACTCTTAGATCATTTAAACATTCTAAGATAAACTTTCTTCATTTGAAATATTGGGAAAGTAACATAGTATCGGTTGTCTTAAGAAGTTGTTATAAAGAAAACACTATGTAAATGAAAAGTAAACATGATTTTTAATAATTAGTAATTATCAATTCATTTGGTTATTAGCAATTACCACAATTGATAATAATAATAATAATGCTGTAAGACCACCAAAAGCATAAAGTTACATTTGCATGAGCTTTCAAAATCAGAGGTTATTTAATCTTTGTGTCATTTTTCCCAGTATACTCTTGGGTGGGTGGGTGAGGTATATAAGGCAAAAATATATTTGACAAGATACACCAAGCAATCTATTCTTATTACATCCTGTAGTTTTTTTTCATGAATTCTTTTTATATGACATTGTAACAGGTGCTAAGCAATTTTCCTTTGGATTACCTATTTATTTACATTGCTGAAAACTGAATGATTTAAGGTCTGTTCTTGTATTTCAGTTTTGTTGGGAGTTTTACTTATTTGGTTAAAGAATGTAGGGCTAGGGAATGTGCGGTGGTAAAGAATGGCATGTAGGTCTTGGGTGCAATTTTGAGCCTGGTCAAATGTGAGCATAAAATTGTACCCAGAAACTGACTTTTTCACCTGGAAAAAGTTGACCTATGGGTAATACAACCCTGTGATAAAAGTGATACTTTTCATTTTTCTTTCTAATTCTGCCTGATTGAAAAACAAGGCAAGGGTAGGTAGTTAGGCTGTAATGACTTGTAATGATGGTGAAGCCCAAGAACAATGACCCTCTAAGATGAAACTGCTTCGGTCATCCCTAGGTTGGTTAACCTTTGGGAAGTTCAAAGCCTCAATTATCTATCAGGAAAAGAGAGGAGAACCTCAGATCACCAACATGTCTGAATGTTTAAGTAATAGGCTTCAAAAGAAAACTTAACTGGTTAGATTATCAAAGAAGCCTGTTTACTCAGGTGCAAGATGAATATTGTTTCAGTAAACAATGAAAATAAGAAATCTTTTCTGTGGCACAATATTGGAATTAAGTTAATTACCTAATTTTTTGATCAAAGAATTTTAGGAATGAAATTCACAGGGGAAATAAAGTATGAATTTTTAAATGGCCCAGTCTACCCAAAGTCTGACAGCTATTTACTTAAGAAAATAGACTGCACTCCCGCCCTACCGTTCCTTCTCATATTGTGTGTGTGTGTGTGTTTTCACAAGTATTTTCTGCTTTGAGATGAATTCAGGCTCAGATTGATCTGACTATGTATGAATATAACTTGTATGATCATTGGAAGATATAAGATATACAGACTTTTGTGTGTATTGATCTTCAATGGAGAAAGATAAGACAGATAGATAAAGATAGATAGATAGATAGATAGATAGATAGATAGATAGATAGATAGATAGATAGATAGATAGATGATAGATACATAGATACACACATATACACAGACATATATTCTAAATCTTCTCACTTATTATGGAAGAATAAATACTCCTAATGGTTTTTCTCTTTATTTTGTTACTTTCTTATATTATTTAGAGACAAATTGAGCCTCAAAATTGTGGCACTTCCCAAAATATTTCTAGAACTTTAATATATTTTGGATGTTTTCTGATGTTTTCTTAGTTTATTAAATTTGAAATTTATACATATTTTTAATATTCATCCTAAAAGTCTTTTTTGACATCATGACAGCTATATTATTTTGCTTATCCCAAAATTACCATGTGGATAACAGTAATATCTATATCAATGATCATCCTAAATCTTTGACCAAGAGAACAGGACTCCTGCTGAGGACTGACAGGGACAGGAACTGTGAGGAACTGGGGCTGCTGGGTGCATGGTTCATGGACACTGAGCAGTTGCCCTTAGTGGGGAGAGGAGGATCTTTGCCTGAGATAGCCTGTTCTGTTTTGAAGGCTTTAGAATGTGGCTGTTTACTACATTAACTACATTTGGCAACTTCATAACTACAGTGATGGCTTTGACTTTCTGTTTTTGTGACTCAGTTTGCTTGTATTTGAATAAATGGTCTAGCTTTATCCCCCATGTAGAGACCCTGGTATATTTTGTGATTAATAACCATATCAGCATATTTATAGTTACTGTAGGCATATTGCATTGTTGATACGCCATCTCACAAGAATAAAGTATTGTCATTGCAAGTATAATTTCAAACAGTGTGGACTCATCAAGGGATCAGAATAACAAGGATATTTCAAGGATGTATGGATAACGTGTGTCATACACCTTGATAGCAATTTTTTCAAGTCTTCTTTACAACCACTTTGATTTGAGTCCCTTCTCCTTTCCCACTCCTCCTTTCTATCTGCTTGTGTCAAGACTTTGCCTGATTGACTCTGAAGCCTCCATGAGGTGCACCTGGCAGAAATTGGAGGAAATAGCAAACTTCCTTGGGGAGCTTTGACAAGAGAGTACTATAAATAACAGCTGTAGAGGAGTGCACAGGAATGGGAATGTCTCTTAAGCTGAATTTACATTAGCATTTCAATGTCACAATATTTTTACTCCACTATTGAAACCATATCAACCTGGTTAAATATTGGGGGTAATGCATGGTTGGCCATAATTTGTTGTTACATAGAATCAATTATAGAAACAATGTGCCTATCTTGGTCTTGTTCCATAAATCCCACATTCACTGTGGCAAGGGTAGACCTAGACAAAGAATGACAGCTTTGGGAGAAAGACACACAGAAGAATCCAGGCTGATTAAAAGTTAGAAGATAAAGCAACTTGAGATTTCAAGAGCTATTTACGTTTTGGAACAGAGACAAATAATCAAGGTGGTTAAAATAAAAAGAGCATTATTCTAGGGTAAAACCGACCTTAGAGGGAAAGCTAACTTGTGAGAGAGGATGGGAGAGGAAGAGTGATGAAATGGAAAAGAAGCACTAGAGTTCGAATGAGGAGAACTGGGTTTGGATTCCAGCTTTGTCCTTCATTAACTTCAAGTAGAAGCTTAGTGCACAGAAAAAGAAGCTAATAATAGCATTTTTATTTGTCCTCTGTTGTAGTGGAGTCATATGCAAAATACCATAACCACTTCTCAATTCTATATTTGATTCATCTCTGAGGTTCATTTTCTAACATGCAAAATATTGATAGTAATAATGAGATTCACTACCAACCTCACTTATGAATAAAGTACTAAGGAAAAAGTAAAAGTATATTAAGAATGTGAAATTATTTGTGATTTAGTAAAGTGAAAAACTGTTTAAAAACCGGAGAGGATCTGTTAATCAATAAGTATTCATTAAATAACTACTATGCCTGCTAATGTGTACTAGGAAAGCAGACAAAATATGAAAAATTCCTTTCTTTAGCAGTTACATAGCACAGGGGGCCTGCAGTCAGGCAGAACAAGATTCAACTACCTTCAGACACTTAATAGCTGTGTTACCCTGGATAAGTCACTTAACCTCTATCTGCCTCAATTTTCTCAATTGTATAATGGGTATTATTATAACCCCTATCTCCCAGGATTGTTGTGAGGATTAATGAGATAATATTTGTAAATGGTTAGTGTAGTACTTGGTACATAGAAGGCACTTAATAAGCACTTATTTTATCCCTTCCTTGTGATCAATGAACTTACAGTCTATCAGGGAATAAAATGAATAAACATATTAGTATACACAGTGTAAATGCAAAAAAAAATATGTAATGTAGTTTGGCAGTGAAAATACTTTCATTTGCATAAATTAGGAAAGGTTTCATATTAGCAGTGCCTGAGGCATGTCTTCAAGGAGATTCTATAGAGATTCTATAAGGTAGAAATAAGGAAGTAGTACATTATAGAAATGGGAGATGGTCAATGGTAAAGCATGAAAATGTAAATGGAGTTCTATGTTTGAGGAATAGCGGATATAGGTGATGGGTTAAGAAGAGATAAGAGAAGCAGAAACATCTTAGACAAAGGAAAGAGACCCAAAATATCACCATAACATATGTGGACATATGAATTTATTTGACATGTTCAGAGTGACAAAGGGACTATATTATTTTGACAGAAGTAACAAGGACTTACCTAAAAAAATAAAAAGGTGTAATAAAATATAGGTAGCATTGAAAGCATATCATTTCATGTTGACTCAGTTACCTTAACTGAGGATACATCTTAATCAATCAAACAATCAAAAAAATCTGGGCTGTGTATGACTTTAAACTATGTATTTAAGTCCCACAAACTAGTAGGACTGAATAAGAAGCCTACTCACAAAATTCACAGAAATATGCCCCACCACAGGGATTAAACCCAATTGCTTAAAAAAAGAAAAGAAGAAACCAGAATCCAACAATATGTTGTTTACAAGAGACACACTTAAGACAGGAAAACACATACAGAATTAAAATAAAGAGCTGGAATAGAATCTAATATGTTTCAACTGCATTTAAAAAAAAGGGAAGTATAGCAAACATGACCTCAGACAAAGTAAAAACCAAAATAGACCGAATTAAAAGAGATAATCACTTTATGTTAGTAAACACTTTATGTTAATAGGTAAAATGAAGTAATATCAAAAATTTTTACACCAAGTTTCTCTGATAAAGGCATCATTTCTCAAATATCTACTGAGGATACAACTGAATCATTTTTATAAAATTAAAAGATATCCCCTGATTGATAAATGGTCAAATGATATAAAGTTTTTTTTTCCAAAGAAAAAAGTAAACCTATCTACAATCATATGGAAAAATTGCTCTATATCACTGTTGATTAGAGGAATATAAATTAAAATAACTGTAAATTACCAAGCCATGCCTAGCAGAAATGAAAATTCTGTATAGGATGATGACAAATAATAGGTACACTGATGAACTACTAGCAAAGTAGTGAACTGGTCCAACCATTCTGGAGAACAATTGGGAACTAACAACCAAAGCCTATCAAACTGTACATACCCCTTGACAATGCAATACTACAGTTAGCTCTATATTACAAAGAGATCAAAGAAAAAGAATCTACATATACCAAAAAAAAAACATGGCAGCTGTTTGGTGGCAAAGAATTGGAAATTGAAGGTTTGCTTGTCAATTGGAGAGCAGTTGAATAAGTTGCAGCATGTTGTTGTAGTTGAATTCTATAGTGGTATAAGAAATGATGAGGGGGTGGTTTCAAAAGAAATATGGCAAGATTTATATGTACTGATGCAACTTGAAATTAGAAGAACTAGGAGATCATGTGCACAGCAATAGCAATATTGTGATGGTGATCAGCTGGGCAGACTTAGCTACTCTTTATAATACAATGATCCAAGACAATTCCAAAGGATTCATGCTAAAAATTGCGACTTACTTCCAGAAGGGGAACTGATGAACTCATTGCAAACCAAAGTATAATTTTCTCATTTTATTTTCCTTGCTTTTTTGAAATATGGCTAATATGCAAATGTGTTTTGCATGTATTAACATGTATGATTAACATTCTATTATTTCCCTCCTCAGTGAGTGGGGAAGGTTGCAAGGTGGGGTACTGGAAGAGAGTTTAGAAATAAAATTTAAAAAATTAAATGATAAAATTATTTTTCAAAAAGAGTTATGTTATGATCTAATATATAAATTTGAGAGTTTGGACGTAGAAAGAGAATACTTGTGACTGATCACAAAATCGAAAGTGTGACCATCCTTATGTATAGTTTAGGAGTGGAAGTGAGTCATGAGAGTTGAGGAGACAGAAATAGGGGGTTGATTGTTTATACAGCATTATCATAAATATGGATACGCACTAATATAAGGGCAGGAATTAGGATGCAAACAAATACTATGAGCCAGGAAAAAGGAAGTGATCTATCTTTTCTGTTCAGACCACATCTGAAGTATTATGAAGTCCCATTTTAAGAAGGTTGTGGATAAGCAGGTCAAAATTCAGAGAAATGAAATGCAGATGGTGAAGACATTCAAGTCAGAGGACTAATTGGTAGAACTGGTGTTTTGAAATCTGGAGGAGAGAAGAATTTAAAAGGCCTTAATAGTTGTCTTCAGGTATTTAAAGTGCTGCCACATGGAAGAGGGATTAAATTTGCTCTGCTTGGATTTCAGGGATAGAACCGGTAAGGGGTGGGAGTTGCAAAGAAGCAAATTTGATCTTGAGTAGCATGGCTCCAAAGTGTAATAAGATGCTTCTAGAGATTTTCTCCTCACTGGAATCTAAAAGCAGCTGCTAGATAACCAGTTTTGAGTATATTTCAGAGTAGGCATCTATTATGTCTCTGTGGAAAGATATAACACCAGCTTCAATAGCCTCTTCTACAGAGACTATAGATAAATGTTACTGTTCCTTTAAGAGACAATGAAATCTGGAGGTAACAGTTTAATGGTCCCTTTATGCAGACTCTGCAGCTGTATGTTGGTGCTAGTTGATGCCAATTCGGAGAACTTATTGTTAAAATTTCAGTATTAGCTTTTACACCTCAGAAATGAGCGAAACCTACCAATCAGAAGTTGATTTTCTTGGTTGTCTAGACAAGAAAAAGTGATGAAGAAAATCTTAATCATTCAGATTAAACTTTTAAAAATTTGTATTTTTGAGAAATTTTTGTTAACTTCATTTGACCTTATACCATTGGTATATAACTCTCTCTTTCTATGTGTGTGTGTATATATATATATATATATATATACACACACACACACACATATATACATATAATTTTCTAATATGTCATGGTTATTAAAATCTTAACAGAGACATTGTATTCAGAATTTCCCAGAAAATTATCAGTTTTCTTTCCTGTTATAACTTTTACAAAATTTTATTTATACAAACACTTTGGAATTTTAATTTTGTTTTAATTGTTTAATTTATATAACATATTTCTAATTTCTATAAAACATATCCCTAACTTGGTTAATTATCTACCTAGAAGAGATAAGCAAATTGTGATATATGAACATAATGCGATGACATCACACTATGTAAAGGAATATGAAGAGTTCAGAAAAGCAAAAAAAAAAAACTTATATGAACTAATGTAGAGTAAAAAAAAGTAGGGACAAGAAAACTACCTATGATATAATTTTAAGTTTTTAGTCAGTCCTTAGGTATTTATTAAACACCCATGATGTACCAGGCACTGTGCTAAAATCCATGATAAAAAAAGGCAAAAACATGGTGAAACTTGTGCTCTGGAGCTCACATCCTAATGAAGATTTCAACACATATATAAAAGTTTCCTGTTTTTATGTATGTGTATGTGTACACACACATTCACACATACATGCATAGATATAGATAAGATAAATAGAGATAGGGATAGAGAGAGAGATATGAACCAAGGAAACTAGAAAATGGTTGTGAAGAGGAGGAACATTCCATGCATGTATGGTCAATAGCCAACATAAAAGCATGGAGATGGGAGAAAGATTATGTTGTTCAAGGAACAGCAAGAAGGCCACTGTATCTGCATTGCAGTGTATGTGGAAGGGACTAAACAATAATTTGTTTTTAACCATAATAACTAATTATCATTACAAATAGAATTTTTACTGTAAAATAGTGATATTTTACTCCAGGTAAAACTATATATTGGTAACATGTAAGTCTGCCCTAAGACCATGCAATTTTCATTTTATCTAAACATGTTCCATCTTGCTGTCTTGTTTCTCACCCCCAGGATCCTCTTCTTTCTGCTTCATGCTTTAAGAAGTGTAATCAGGCTTGCCATCTTGAGGGGTGGGGGGAAGACGGAGGGAGAAAAAAATTGGAACTCAATATCTTATAAAAGTGAATGTTGAAACTTATCTTTATATGTAATTGGGGAAAAAGTGAAATACTATTAAATGGGTGAAAAGTATAACACCTTAGTCAAAAATACCATGATTACTGTGAAATCATGTGAATTCTGTGAAATTATTTCATTCTATATATTTGTATACCCATTACTGATCACATTGTTTAGCACACAGTCAGCACTTAATAAATGTTTGATTGGATCATTAATAAAGCTTTGAAAGTGAAAATAAAATAATTGTAATCAAATCAATATTACTAATTTTTTCCTTGGAAGGATCATGTTAATTTAAAGTCCATTTTTTCTCCTTTCTCTTTAAGCTCCTACCTTCCCTCCCCTCACCATTCACCATTTCTGTATAGGTTGTTTGTGCACTATTTGAATGTAAGCTCCTTAAGGGTAGAGACCACTGTGTAATTCCCATATTATTTTCTCTAGCACTTTAACCCAGTGCTTGCTAATTGGTAAGAGCCTAATGATTACTTTCTGCTCATTTATTCATTTTGTTGTTGTTGATGATGATGATGGTGGTGATGATGATGATGTGGCTGCCTACCTTACCAGGAATCATTGTATTTTTGACTAAGAAATCTTGAACTTGAGAGATCTCAGTAACTATCTAGTCTAAACCATTCTTGAAATACTATCCTCTCTCACACACACCTGACAGGTCATCTAGCCTTTGCTTGAAAACATTGATAAGTAGGAAACCATGACTTCTGAACACAAAAGTTTTATGATAGGAGACAGTTAGAAAAGGCATATACACTTTGCTTATTTCCTTTGTCCAAAATTAACTAATTTGGTGGACTTATCCACATGAACAGGCAGAAGCCGTTGTACCAGTAACCCCGGTGAAAAACTCAAGAGGGGATAGAAAGCTCCTTGTGACTAGGAATTATTTCATTCTTTATATTCAAATAGCCATTACTGATCAGAGTGTCTAGCACACAGCACTTAATAAATATTTGATAATTGATCGATTGAATGATCTTTATTTTAACTCAATACAATGAGGTCAAGGCAGGAGAAGAGTATCAAGGGCAAATTGAGCTGAGTAGAAGAAATATATTATGTGTCAGGGAGATAGCATGCCAGAACTTTATATCATTCTGTTTCAAAAGTCTGAAAGAAGAGAAATGAGGTCTTGGATGTTTGAAGGTGAAGAGGGGAGTGAAATTGGGTAGGTGCTAAATTTGTAGAAAAAAAATCTAGGATTCTTCTCTTTAATCTGTCAGAAAAAAAACAAAAAGAAATTCCCATATTGTATCTAGGCTGTTTTTTTTCTGCTGTATCTATTGGTGAAAGTTTGAATGATGCTTCATCCTTTGAACTCCATCCACTTGTCCTATAAGCTCATTTGTCTAGGCCAGGCCCTGTAAATCTATGTGATATGGAACAATCCCCTAGCTATTTGCTCTGTAAATTAAAACAGCCTCAAAGCAGCTTTCAGTTACCTAGGCCTCTAGGTTTACCACATAAACTGCCTGAGGAAAATAAGCATGTACATTTTAAAAGTACATGTGTAAATTGTAGGTTCAGGTCACTGACTCCCTTTTCATTCCTTCCCTCCCTCCAGTTTAAACAAAGAGTACAAGCTCACACACACCTGCACTTTTACAGAGATAAGTATCAAATTCATGAAGGATGGATATTTAGTACGGTTGAATGAGAAGTAAAACATGCAGTATTCACCTTCTCTTTTATTTTTCAAGCAGACCTGAAAGGAACTGTGATAAGTGGAACACTGGCAAAACAAATACCCCTTTTAATAAGTTTCCCTATTTCCCTTTTTTTCTTTTCTTTCCCTGTCAAAAGGATAGAAAGCACCCAGGTCTCTGTACAATATTGGCTTATTTCCCAATTCTGTCATCAAATAAGTATTTAACTTAATTTTGTTTGGATTTTGGCCATTCTAATTAATCATACTATAAGTACAGAAAGTTACTTAATACTCTGCCCCTATGTATTATTTAGATTTTTAGTTTCACTCTGAAAAGTTTCAGCAAAAGATTAAATGAAACACATTGGGCTATAATCCCCCATCAGTAAGGATTTACATGCATGATCTGGACTGATAAAGGATCTTCATGTTAAGCCCTGGGGCATGAAAGGGACAAATAATTGACTTTCTTTAGTGATATTGCCAAATTTACTATTATTGCTGTTGACATTTATTCCCAACAGCCCTAGAATATCAGTTTAGGTATAAAACATCTTAAGGTAGCAAATAGCACACAACACTAAAATTTGGAGGTTGGTTTTCTCTTGTTACCAATTATCTATGTGACTCTGGGTCATTTCTTAACCTCTTCTAAGCTTCAGTTTCCTCATTTCTAAAAATGAAAGGGTTCTTCTAGATAGCTTTTCAATCACTGAGTCATTTTAGAAAAAAAAATAAGAAGAAAGAACTGCAGTATATCATAATGCACAGAGAAATGACGTTGGAATTGAGAAGACATGGCTTCAAATTCTGCCCCTGAGAAAAACAAACTTGGTGACCCTGAAAGAGTTACTTCATCTCAGTGTCCCAGGCAAGGTTCCAAGACTGAGATGCAAAGAAGGTACTGATTAGCAGCTTTCTCATTAGGAACTTCCTAAACTGATGATAGCATAGGTCCAGTTCAAAACATAGCAAAAGGAGAAGAAAAATTAAGCCAAAGCATTGGAATTGCTTAAAGCATTTGTTCCATACCTGAAACATTTAGTCTGAAACAAATTAGATAAACTACTTAATTCAATGATACCTACTCCAAATGAAAATCTTTAATTGAAGAGATTAAACATTTTTCCACGACCACTTCTCTGGTATCTTAGCTTCTGTTATACACTTCAGGGAATCATCTATTCACCTCTCTTTTTGTGTTCCCAATTACATTGTCAAGGTGGGGGAGCAGGAAGCATGGAAATCTCAGCATATACCTCATACAGATATAGATACCACTCTGAGGTTAAGGGAAGAAGCCAGGAGTACTGACAAACACTACAGCACTGTTCCCTAAGATGTTACCATTATTGCATTTTGCTCTTTCAAAAAAAAGGAAAAGGAAGGAAGGAAAAAGAAAGAGAAAAGAGAAGAGAAAAAAGAGGAAAAATAAAATAATATAAAGAATTCCCGCATAATTCTTTATCTCAAAGGTTGTCTGATTGAATTTTACCGCTGTTTAAATCTTTCATCCCATGCAGGGCAACAGCCATCAAAAATTCCCACCTTGAGTTTTTCCAGCCAACATCACTTTTCTTTTCCTTTTCTTCAAAGTACAAATTTTGAATCAAAATATTTTCATCAGAATATTTTCAGACACACTTTATCTGTAATAATTTTGCTCGATTAGTTATTTATTCTTGTATTTACCTTTTTTCTTCAATGATGTGGCTCAGGCAGACCATGTAATATCTTAGTTTAACCATAGTTCTCTGATCGAGGATGAAGTCTAACAACATTGTTCCCCTTGTCTGAGTTTTGAAAGCCCAAATCCAAGGCTCTAGATATGGGACATACCTATATATTTGACCCTGGTTGGAGCTCCAGTAGAATCTGCTGGCCATAGTTCTTGTTCACTAACTGGAGGGCTCTTATATATTCAAAGGGATTGAATATACAAGTCCTCCCTTTTTTTGCCTGAATTGCTTTCTCTGGACTTCATCTTCAATTACTGTTTTCTGTTCTCATTCCTTGTAAAATATAGAGCCAAGACAGTTAAATGATTCTTAACTTGACACAACTATAGATTACCAATCCCTAGCTTCTGGTTTCTTCTTATGATAGGAACAATATTCTAATCTCCACTGTACCATAGGCATGTTAGGTGAGTTTTCCATTAAAAAGTTTTGGGACTCCAAAAGAATTATCTTGAAAAAAAATGTTATCTCCAGAGAGACAACTAAAGAAATATGCAAATTGAAATATACTTTTCTCACTTATTTTATTTGCTTTAAAAAATGGCTGCTAAAGAAAGGTTTTGCATGATTTCACATGTAATTGCTTTCCTTCTCAGTGGGTGGGAGGAGTGGGAGTAAAGGAAAGAATTTAGAACTCAAAATTTAAAAGAAAAGTGCTAAATTAAAAAAACTTCAACTTACATAAATAAATAGATGCATAAATAAGAAAGGAAATAAATAAGTGAATGAATTAATAAAAAAAAGTTTTGAGACAATCACTAGAAAATAATAAAACATTATGTAAATGAAGGTTAAGCAATTAAATGTTCAAAAATGTTTCTATAAGGTAGAAGGTAGGCTTCTGAAGTAATTAAAGCTAACATCTGCACTAAGAATTTTGGGACAATGTATTTTCTATACCATTTAAATACCAAATGTCACATGGGTCTTTTAATAAAATAACAATGACCATTATTACTATCTCCAAAAGAGAAATGATATTCATCTGCAAATAAAACTGTAATGCTTTATCCATTAAAAATATGCTCAAATGGAGCTGTGATCTAATGGATGTGATTATTCTTTTCAGTGTTCAGTATATGCTCATCCTTTGCAAATAATAAGAACCACTTTATTTCACAATAGTCAAATTTTTACAAGAAAACCAACCTTTAAATAAATGCAACAAAATGCATTAAAGATGTTTTTTTTCTAAAATTTCCAATTTTTGAATATTTTTCTCTTTCAAAAAGAGCTCAAAGGTCAGTTGCTAAGAAAGTCTCATAATAATTTTATCTGGTCATATATAACATAGCTACATGGGATACTAAGATTGAAGTAGTCTCATTCTCCATTTATTAGTAACATAGCCCTTGAAACAGTGGGGCTAGTATTTGGAGGTGATGTCTATGAACAGTTTCATAGATGAGCTGTAGTCAATTAGGCAGACTGAATCTTTCTACTATATCCAATTATTTTGCTATGACATGGACAAGGCTGAGATACAGATATGTAGAAGTAAGCGATAATGGGAAAATTGTTCATTATTGGACTTCCATTGTTTGCAAATCTAGTAACTGTCCCTACCAGTGTATGGCAGGAGGCATAACCAATTAATTGTTTCACTTTTTTCCCTCACTATTGAAAACAAAACCAAGTAAAACAGGTAAGAATCAGGTTTCATTCTTTCTAGAATATTAGCTAGTAAAATAACTTTTTAAACTGAAAAATGAGTAGAGATGTTATCAGCATGGGGCATATGTTTGTGCAATAATCATGATATTGTGTTTCCCAGAAGTCTTAGAGTAACTTTAAGCTTACTTTTGGGAAAACTTATATAATACCAAACGTTTTATTTTCCAGGAAATGTTTTCATCATATTTTAAAGATGATCACTTGTCAAAGCAAAAAACCCAAACATTAATTAATACTGACATGTCTATGATATGGAGTGTGTGTATTTGTATATATGTATGTACAGACATATATGTTCATTTACATACTGAATATATTCATATTAATTGCTTTAAGGATCAAATAAGAAGCAATGTGTTTATATACATATGTATGTATATGTGCACATATATTTATGCCCATATTTGTAGAGAAAGAGATATCTATCTTTCCATATACCTACCTACATAGTGATATGTTGAAGATAGATAGACAGACAGGTAGATAGAAAGACAGATAGATAGGTAGATAGATAGATAGATAGATAGATAGATAGATAGATAGATAGATAG
>NW_027185863.1:23767592-23792058 GCF_028583685.1 Petaurus breviceps papuanus | reverse complement strand
TAGATAGATAGATAGATAGATAGATAGATAGATAGATAGATAGATAGATAGATAGATAAATTTGTCTACACTTTAAGATTTGCAAATCTCTTTATATTTATTATTTCATTGGATTCTCACAAACCTGTGCCTTGGGTGCTATCATCATTCCAATTTTAGGCATGAAGAAAGTAAAAAACAGAGAGGCTAAATGACTTACTCAAGGGTGCACAGATAGTAAAGACTGAGGCAGTATCTGAACTTGGATTTTTCTGAGTTCAAGGTCAATGCTTAACCCTTTGTACCACCTCTAATTTTTCTTCTAGTCTCAAAATTATGATCCTCAGACTGGCCCTAAGTTTGGCTAGATTTGTGCCACTTCTAAGGTCCTTTCTAGTTTTAAATCTATGAACATCTATATGAATCCAACCTTGAAAGCTTTTGAATTTGGTAAAAATTGCAAAAAAAAAAAACCTTTAACCAAGGCACATCTGCACTATGAATAAGCATCATAAGGGAAACTTAGGGATGATAAAATTACCTAAACAGCAGAAAAACTGAAAAATCTGCTCTAACACTCTGTCACACTCATTTTGACCTTAACAAAATATGATCTTTTATTATTCAACTTTTTGTTTATGTATGTCATAATTTTCCACTAATATTGAAAGCTTTTGAAAGGCAAGGACTATTTATTCTTTTGTTATAAAGTAATGCTAAGAATAGAGAAACATTTAATATATATGTTTAGTTCATATAATACAATTTATAGGGATAAAAGCAGCAATATAACATTGCAGGGCCCTTAAAACAATCATTTCTGCTACTTTTCACGATTTAGTGGCAATTCCACCTTGAAATTCCAATTTTAGGATCCAAGTCAGGATTAAGCCATAAAATGTCACTTCAGTTTGACTTGTCTCAAAATGGTATACAAACTAACACTTGCCTCTTTTTTTCCCTAGTACCTGAGGGGGGAAATAAAGTTAGTCATTAAAGAATTCTATGGTTAGAAATTGAGGCTTTTAATAAAAACAGAGGTATATGATTCATTAAAAAATAGACATATCCATCTTTTCCTCCTTAATGATGCATAATACAGCACCTTGTACTACAAGGTTCATAACAATTTTCACCTGCTTGTAATATTTGCTATGGAAGATTATCCAAACATTTGTTTGAAGGCATCAATAATACATCCTATTATTCATAGAAATAACAGTTATTACTTATTTTGCCATTTGGGACAAATGTAGTTAAAGGAGAGATTGTGAAGCAACCTCCACAATAGGTTCCAAATCCCAGAGTGGAAAGCAAAGCCAGGATAATTACATATATTGGGAAGAAAGGATCTTTTCTACCCTGATAGAAGTCTGGGAAGGATCTGATGGTGAGGGGAGGGTGTTTCTGGGATCTGAATGAAGCCTACCATCAAGGTTTATTTTATGAAGTAATTATTCATGCCAACTAGGTTTTAAGGTTAAGTTATTTATTTTGCTTTTTCTATCTGATTATTTAGGACAAGTACTGTAAGCATGCATGGGCAAAGTCCAAGTCAACTTACCGTAATTATGGTTCTTCCATACATAATAAGGGTATACCTATCCTGCCAAAGCAAAGCAAAAGCTATTAGTTATGTGTGATTTGCACCCTATATTAAAAATAATCTCCAGGGGAGATTGGAGCAATTGTGGGGCAGTTATGTTATTTTATTTTAGAATAACCATCTATTCAAAGAGAAGACCTCAAGAGCACTGTAGTTTTAACTAGTCAATGTATTCAATGATTTCCGCAGAGAATATCCACAGCACAAACGTGATCTAGAAATTTTATTTTGAAATGGCTTCCCCAAAATCAGTTGTTTTATTGCATTATAAATACATTCAATATCATTGTGAGAATATAAATTTTCTTCCAAAACAAATATTTTCACAAAAATTTAATAATAAAGACTCCTGTGTCCACAAGTAACTTGTGTATACATTAACATGTTTACTCCTGGACCTGATGAAAACTATTCACATATTTCATAAAATATGAATAGAATACTAATTGATCTTTTGATCTGAAATTAATAAAAATAAATGTTAGGATGCAGTTTCCTTGGAATATGGGAAATACATTTTGTTCTACTGGTTTATAAATGCTAGAGAATATCTTAGTTAAACTTCCTATTTCTAATTTCATTATGCCTTTAGAAACTCTACACACACACACACACACACACACACACACACACAAATTCTCACTCTCTCTCTCTATATATATATATATACATATATATATATATATATATATATATATATATATAAAGATGAGAAAATTGCAACTTCTGACGTCAAACTTTTGTTATACTTGCTTCCTTTGATAGTAAATTAGGACTTCCATACCTGACAGTTGTGTATTTCTGATTTCTTCACACTGCATCTCTTCATCCTGGCTCAGTAACATTGTCCTGAATTGGCTTCTGCTTCAATGTGAGAGCCTTGGGTTTGCAGAATATTAGGAACTCAGTTATTGAAGTTATTCTTTTTGTATTTTTTAATCAGATGCTTTATTAAATTCTAGTTTACATAATTCATTTCCACAAGATTTTGAGTTACAAATTTCCTCCCCATTTTTCTCCTACCCACCACCCCAAAATAGCAATCCCATTGAATATCCCCTCCAACAAACTGCTCTCTCCCATATCTTCTCCTATACACCCTTCAGCTTTCCAGTAGGGCATGCTGGATCTCTATTCCTCAGTGGCTGTTTATCTTATTTCCAAGTTATATGTAAAATAATATTGATTAGAGTATATATAACATTTGATTTTAAAACTTAAATTCCAGATTCATTTCCTTCTTCCCTTGTCACCCACCCTTACTGGGAAGATAAGCAATTCAATATAGGTTGCATATGTGTAGCTATGCAAAACATTTCCACAGTGCATATATTGTAAAAGACTGACTATATTTCCCTCCAACCTATCCTACCTCCCACTTGTTCTGTTCTCTACATTAATCCTGCCTCTTTTCAGAAATGGGTGCTTCCAACTTCCCTGCCCCCAGCCTGCCCTCCCTTCCATCATCCCCCCCTCTCATTCCCTTCCCCCCTACTCTCCTTACAGTGAGATACCCTATTTAGTGTGTATGTCTTTACCTCCTTGAGCCCAATTCAATGAAAATAAGGTTGACCTATTCACTTTTGCCTTCCTATTCTTCCCCTCCAATGTAACCATTTTCCCTTGCTTCTTCTATATTAGACAGTTTACCCCATTCTGTCTCTCCCCATCTCCTCTCATTATATTCCTCTTTCACCTCTTAATATCACCTTTTAAGTATCATCCTTTCCCATTAAATCGGTCCTGATCCCTCTATCTATATATACCTGTACATATATACACACACACACACACACACACACACACACACATTCACATATGCATTCATATGCCCATATACCCTCCTATACAGAGATATGTATGTGTATTTCCTTCAATTATTCTCATACTGAGAAAAATTTCATGACTTATAATTGTCATTTTTCATGTGGGAATGTAAATAGCTTAACTTTGATAAGTTCCTTATGATTTCTTTTCCCTGTTTACCTTCTCATGCTTCTCTTGCTTCTTGTATCTGAATGTCAAATTTTCTATTCAACTCTGGGTTTTTCATCAAGATTGCTTGAAAGTTCTCTATTCCACTTAATGACCATATTTTCCCAGGAAATATGATACTCAATTTTTCTGAGTAGGTGATTCGTAGTTTTAATCCCAGCTCCTTCGACATCTGGAATATCATATTCCAAGCCATTTGATCCATCACTGTAGAAGCTGCCAGATCCTGTGTTATCCTGATTTTTTTCCACAATATTCAATTTTTTTCTTCCTGGCTGCTTGTAGTATTTTTTCTTTGATCTGGGAACTTCGTAATCTGGCTATAATATTTCTACGAGTTTTCTTTTTGGGATATTTTTCAGGAGCTGATCAGTGTAGTCTTCTAACCTTTATTTTGCCTTCTGGTTCTAAAACATAAAAAAAAATTTCCTTGAGAATTTCTTGAAGGATTATTTAGAGATTCTTTTTTTGATCATGGCTTTCAGGTAGTCTAATATTCTTTTTTAATTATCTGTCCTGGAACTATTTTCCAGGTCATTGGTTTTCCCAATGAGATATTTTGCATTGCCTTTTTTTTCATTTGTTTGTATCTGTTTAATAGTATCTTGATTTCTCATAAAGTCACTAGCTACCATGAGCTCCAATATAATTCTGAAGGAATGATTCTCTTCAGTGAGCTTTTGAGATTCTTTTTCCTTCTGGCAAATTTGGCTTTTTAAGGAATTATTATCCTCGTTGGCTTTTTGAGCCTGTTTTGTCATTTGAGTTACTTTGTTTTTAAGGTGGAATTTTCTTCAGTCAGGTTGTTGACTCTCATTTTACAATTTTCTTCCATTGTTCCCATTTCTCTTCCTGATTTTTCCTCCACTTCTCTCATTTGGTTTTCAAAATCCTTCTTGAGGTCCTCTATGGCCCGTAATCAGCTCATATTTTTCTTGGAAGCTTTTAGTGCAGGAGTTCTGACTTTGTTGTCTTTCTCCTGATCCATGCTTTGATGCTTTTTGTCCTCAAAATAGGAATGTAAAGTTGGATTTCTCTACTTGGTTTGTTTCCTATGCCTGGTCATGTTGTCATGTAATTAATTGACTTTTGAGCTTTTTTCCCACAGTAGGACTCTGCTACCAGACAGGGGAGCTGTCCCAATCTCTGGGGTTTTATCAGTTGCCAAAGGTGTTATTTGGGTGCCCTATCTGAAGCATCCACTTGCTCTGGAAAGCTGGTCGCACACCTCAGGACCTCCACCCTAGACAGCAATCCAGATCCAAGCCAGTTAAAGCAAGCATGATTACCCCTCAGATTGCTCACTTGGTCCTCCTACAATCTGTAGGCAAGGAGCTTCAGCTGCCATTTGGCAGCGGCTGCAAGGCTGCGGAGCCTCAGCAGCTTCTCCCTCAAGGGGATAAAGGCCGACCACACTCCCAAACTACTGGATCCCAAAGTCCACACTACACTGACCTCTCACTTTGTCCTTAGCATCTATGGGTTGATAATTCAGGAAACTGCCACAGCCACTGGTGATCTGAAGTCCCTCCAGCTGGTGTCTGGTCAGCCCACTCTGAGGCTAAAACCTTGGCTTGCCTGGGGCTGAGGTCGGCTCCCAGAGTGCTGCACTGGCTGCCTCCTGCTGGTCTTCCAGGCTGTCCTCAACAGGAGGTTAACTTCTCTGTGTCATTTTGAGTGTTCTGTAGCTCCAAGGTTTGTTCATAGTTATCTTTTACATGAATTGGAGTTGGTGGGAGCCACAGCCCTATGGAAGTCCCGTTTCTACTACGTTATCTTGACTCTGCTTTATTGAAGTAATTCTTGCTATTGATACCATACATTTTGCATCTAATTTGCTGAATCTTGTGCCTTTAGTCTCCACTGTTTTATGCTATTATTATTTTGTGCCATGGTCCCTTTTGGAAATTTGCTGAAGTATACAAACCCTGTTTCAGAATGATGACATTGAATGTATAAAATAAAATTCTTAGGAATATAAAGAAAAGTGATTATTTTGAAATGTAGCTTATTTTTTTAATACCACATATCACATGAAGAAGCACTAAAGACCTATTACATGAGAGAGAAACAAGGGAGGGAGTGAACATTGTTTGAACCTTACTCTCTTTGAATCTGGTTCAAAGAGGGAATAAGTTACACATTCAGTTAGGTATAGACACCTATCTTATTCTATAGGGAAGTAGGATGGGAAAGTGAAAAGAAAAGAAGGGGGCTTATAGAGGTGAGGACAGATTGAGGAAGACAGTAGCAGAAGCAAAGCACTGGTGAGGAGTGACAAGGTATATGGAGAGAGAGAAAAAAGTATAAATGGGAAAAATAGTATAGAGGGAAATTCAGAGTTAGTAATTATAACTATGAATGCCAATGGGATGAACTTTTCCTTCAAATGGAAGTAGATAGCAGAGTGGACTAAAAATGATAATCCTACAATATGTTGTTTTCAAGAAACTCATTTGAATTCAAAAGACAGACACAAAGTATATGTAAAAAGTCTGAATCAAAATATATTATGCCTCAGCTGAAGTAGAAAATTGAGTGTGAGGTGGAAAGCAATTGTGATCTGAGACAAAGAAATTACAAAAATTGATCTAATTAAAAGAGACAAGGAAGGGAATTAATCTTGCTAAAGGTATTGTAAACAATAAAGTAATATCAACACTAAATATTATATATAGTTACACTGTATATATGTATATGTACCTGTTTATGTGTATGCATATATATGTAAACACACACACACACACACACACACACATATATATATATATATATATATATGTACACAAATACCAAATGCTATACCATCCAAATATCTAGAGGAGGTAAATATTTTGAGAGAAAATAGACAGTTAAACTATACTAGTGAGGTATCTTAATTTTCTCCTTTCAGAACTAGATGAATTGAACCACAAAATAAACAAAAGAGAAGTTAAGGAGCTTAATTTTAGAAAATGATATATGATACTGTAATGGACACTGAGACATAACAGGACAACTAGGCCAATTATGATTTGATAGGAGTGTTTATTAACCAGCCAGGGCTGCCTCTCAGACCAAAAGACAGAATAGAGCTTTCTGTTAGACATAATTTTATAGACAATGTGATTGCTGGCAACAGAATATGTTTCTAAGGGGTTAGCATTGTTTCCATTAAAGCAAAACTTTCTCAGTTTTATTCTTATCGAAGCAAAACATTCTCAGTATTATTCTTATTGAAAGAAAGCCTTAGTATTATTTCTACTGAAGCAAAACAGACCTGAATTTGTGGGAATCTGTGGCATGTCTTTAGCAACACAGGTGAAACATTTCTTTACTATTGGAGCCTATTAGATGGTTTCCACGGACCCCAGTGGGGTCCCCTGTAGCAGGTTTAAGGGGGCTCTGGTGTATAATTTCTGGTGGGCACTTCACTCCCCCCTTTTTACTGGTTCAAAGTTGTATCTTGGACTCATCTGAGTCCAGGGGCATAGGCAGTTTGGAGGGCAAACAGCTTAACAGCTTGAATCCTTTGTCTAACATAGGTAGTTAGGTAGTTAATAAGGCAGGGGGTCAATAGCACCCCCAGTGACAACAAAGTAAATAGTCCTATAAGGGAAGTTACAAGTGATGTGAGCCAGGGGAACCAGTTAAAAAAAGAGATTGGTACCAAGACATAGATTGTGGATGATGAGCCTCTCTGTCAGACAAACTTTGACATACAGTAGACAGAGATTCCCGAAGCACCCCAGAGTGGTTGACATAAAAACAGCAGGTTTTTCCAAGGGCCATACAAAGGCCACCTTGCTTGAGAAACAGGAAGTCTAAACCTTGGTGGTTTTGGAGAATCACTTTGGCCAGGGAATCTAGGGTGGTCTCCAAGTAGGAGATTTGGCTCTCCAAGTCTCAGATATCTGCATAGACTTGGGAGGTGAGGGCTTCAAAATGACTATTTTCTTGTACTAGGGCTGTGGCTCCCACTGCTGCTGAACCTGCTGTGCCTAGACCAACTAAGATAGGGACTAAAATGGGGACTGTTCTTTTATAGCAGGCTTGTAGCCCAAAATGTTCATGAGCCCCTTCTCCTGAATAAATGTATATCTGTGGAAGGACATGAACTAAAATGCAGAATTCAGGGGAGTTACAGCAAGGAGGCATTCCTGTACACAAGCAGTTAAGCCTAAGGTACAGGCAAACTAAGCACTTTTAGGGGCTAAGAAAACATTTGGTGAAAATTCCTGTTTAGGAAAAAAAACCTCAACTACCGAAGCACAAAGGTTTTTATAAGGTGACTGCTGGAGGGCATAGACCCTAGATTTAATATACCAGAGTTGTCCCTGTACATCCCTTAATGTAAGCTTGGGGAAGCCAAGGTTACAGCAGGCAGGGAGATCGGTGCCAGTGAGTGTAGGCTTCCAATACTGAATTTCATGATCAGTCAAACCCTTTGATGAATTTAAACCTAGCCCAACAAAATAAGGAAGGGGGCAGGGTTCAAGCAAAACCAGCAGTCAGAAGTTAGGCTGGGGTCCGAGGAATTTAGGAAAGAAGAAACAATATCAAGAACATGAAAAGTATAAGAGTGGGCATGTAGCCTGGGGTTTGCCAAAGTAATTCCTGAACCTGCAGGGGTTATGGTAGAGTATGGGTTAAGGGGCCCATGTGGAGTTTGATCAACTTCCAGAGGTGGGTTAAGAACTGAGTTGGGACTAATGGGAATGAGATCCCTTGGTACTGAAGTGCATTGAATAGTAAACAGGGCTCTGGGGTCCCCTCCTGTAGCATAAAATCTAATTCCCTAGGTCCTCCCCATTTTCCAAGTTTGTTTAGTCCAATTTAAAATCCTGATGACAACTGGGTTACATGACTTAAGGGTATTACAGTGAAATGAAATATGGTGGTCATGGTTGCCATTGGAGACCCAGTCAGCAATGGTTACACAATCCCAATTGACAGAGTGATATTTCCCAGTCCCGCCACAATCAGGAGACCCATCCTCAGGGCAGACATATGACTGCGTTGACCAGAGGCTGCTTTTCTGCTCCACAAGCAGCACCATTGGTCCCCACAAAATACATGCCTGTGTAGGGAAACAACATAAATCTGGGGCTAAGCAGGGTACAGAGATCAAAGAAAAGGGTGGGCTGGCCATGAGTCATATTTTGTGCAAGCAAAGTACCATCAATTGTCCTAGTAAGAGTCCAAGAATACAAACTGGGGGTGTAGGGGTTAGGACCAACTAAAGGCAAGAGTGCTAGAAGCAGGAACATCACAACAGTCTCTTCATTTTCAGCTGTAAGTCACTGGTGGGTTCTGCCACTGGAGAAAATTTAATGAAAATAGAAAGGAATGCCTTTTTCTTGGTGGTACATGGCATCAACATAAAAACTGACCATATATTAGTTCATAAAAACCTTACAATTTAATAAAGAAAAGCAGAAACATTAAATTAATCCTTTTCAGATCATGATGTAATAAAAATTATAGTAATTAAAGGGCCATAGTATGATGGATTAAAAATTAAATTGGAAAATGAATAGTCTAACCTAAAGAATGGGTGGGTCAAACAGCACATAATGGAAACAATAATTTCATCAAATGGGGTGAAAATTATGACACTAGATACAAAATGTGTGTGATCCAGCCAAATCAGTACTTAGACAAAAATGTATATGTCTAAAAGCTTACATCAATGAAAGAGAGAAAGCATGGACCAGCAAATTTGTCATATAACAAAAAAAAAAGGTAGAAAAAGAATGAATTAAAAATCTCCAATTTGACACCAATTAAGAAGTACTGAAAATTAAAAGAGGTATTAATAAAATTCAAAGTAAGAAAACTATAGAACTAATTAAACTAAGACCTGGTGTTGTGAATATTTAAAAAGATAGAAACTTTTGGTTAATTTGATTTTTAAAAAGAAACAAGAAAACCATATGATCTATATCAAAATGAAAAGGGTGAATTCACCACCAATGAAGAGGAAATTAAAGCAATAATTTGGAGCTATTTTACCCAACTGTATGCCATACAATCTAAGAATTTAAGTAAATTGATGAATTTCTACAAAAACACAAATTGCCCAGATTAACAGAATAGGAAGTAGAAGACTGAAATAAGCCCATTTTAGAAAAAAGAAAAGAAATTTTTGAAAGCTATCAATGACCTACATAAGAAAAAATCTCCAGGTCCAGTGGATTTATAAATGAATTATACTAAACATTTAAAGAAAAATTAATTCCAAATACTGTATAAAATATTTGGGAAAATGGGCAAAAAGGAATCTTGCCATATTCATTTTATGACACAAATTTCCTATTGATTCCTAAAACCAGGAAGAGCCTAAACAGAAAAAGAAAATTGTAGAACAATTTCCCTAATTAATATTGAGTTAAACATTTTAAAAACAATAGCAAGGAGGTTAAAGTGTTTTATCATGAAGATAATACACTCTGACAAGGTATTATTGATGACAGGAATAGAGAGATGGTTCAATATTAGAAAAACTATCAGCATGTGTGACCATATCAGTAAGAAAACCAAAAGAAATTATGTGATTATATCACTAGATGCAGAAAATCTTTTTATACAATGCATTACCTATTCTTATTAAAAACACTAGAGACCACAGGAATAAATGGAGCTTTACTTAAAATGATAAGAAATATCTATCTAAAATAATCAGCAAGCACTACCCAAAATGGGTATAAGCAAAGAGCTTCCCCAATAAGATCAGGGTTGAAATAAGAATGTCCATTATCACCACTATTATTCAATGTTGTGCTAGATATGTTAGCTTTAGCCATGAGAAATTAAAAGGAAATGGAAGAAATTGGGAGACAATAGAGATACAAAACTATCACTCTTTGCAGGTGATATAGTGATATATTTATAGAATCAACTAAAAACTCCTAGATGTGACAGAAATTTAGCAAAGTTGCAAGATATGAAATATAGATTCTTGGTTCATCAGTTTCATCAAATCATCAACAAAACCCAGGAGCTAGAAATAGAAAAAGATATTATATTTAAAATAACTGTAGAAAATATAAAAAATATTTATGCCTCTACCCACCAAAACAAATCCAGAAACTTTATGAACATAATTACAAAACAGTTTTCATACAAATAAATTCAGATATAAGCAATTGGAAAATGCAAATTGTTCATGAGTAGGCTGAGCTAATAGAGTAAAAGTGACAATTTTACCTAAATTAATTTTCTTCAGTGATGTACCAATCAAACTACCAAAAACTATTATATAGAGCTAGAAAAATATAATAAAATATTCACCTGGAAGAACAATAAATTAAGAATATCAAGGGAATTAAGAAAAAATACAAAGGAAGGCAGACAAGCAGTACAAGATATAAAACAATAGTATAAAATAGCAATCACAGCCAGTTATTTTGTGTGGGTGCCAAGTATCTGAGGCCAGAACAGATCCCAGGTCTCCCAACACTGGGGATGGTGCTCTTACTCACTGTGCCACCTGGCCTCCCCATAAAGGTTGCATTTCTAAAATATGTAGAGAACTAAGTCAAATTTGTAATAATACAAGTCATTCCCTATTTGATAAATGGTCAAAGGACAAGAACAGGCCATTTTCAGATGAAGAAATTAACTATCTATAATAATGAAAATTGCTCTAAGTCCCTATTGGTCAGAGAAATGCAAATCAAAGCAACTCCTCACACCTCATCACACCAATCAGATTGACTAACAAGATAAATGCTGGAGAAGATGTGGGAAAATTGGAATAATAATGCATTGCTGGGGTAGATGTGAATCGATCCAACTATACTGGAGAACAATTTGGAACTATGTACAAAGGGCTACAAAAATGTGCATACCCTTTGACCCAGCAATACCACCTCTAGGGCTGTATCCCAAAAAGATCATAAAAATAGGAAAAGAATATACATGTATAAAAACATTTATTGCAACTCTTTTTGTGGTGGCCAATTACTAGAAACTGGGGGGTTGCCCATAAGTTATGGAATGACTGAATAAGTTGTGGTATATGAATGTAATGGAAAATTATTGGATTTAAGAAATGATGAGCAGGCATATTTCAGAAGAAAAACAAGAAATACTTATATGAACTGATGCTGAGTGAACAGAACAGAGCCAAACATTGTACACAGTAACAGCCACATGACTAACTTTGATAGACTTAGTTCTTCTCAGCAATGCAAGGACCTAAGGCAGTTCCAAAAGACCCATGATGGAAAATGCCATCCACATCCAGAGAAAGAAATGTGGAGTCTGAATGCAGATGGAAGTATACTATTTGCTCTCTTTTTTGTTTGTTTTTTTCTTTTTCATGTTTCTTCACATTCATTCTAATTCTTCTATAAATGACTAATGTAAAAATATATTTAATAATCATGCATATGTGGAGCCTATATAAGATTGCATGCCATCTTAAGGAGGCAGAAGGGAAATGAGGAGAAAATTTAAAACTTATGGAAATGAATGTTGAAAACTAAAAATAAATTAATTATTTTTTAATTACCTCTTCTGACCAATATTTCAGGAAAGTCTCAGCCATGCCTCACTTCACTAACTTCTCTCTAATTAGCTCTTGGCCCTACACATTGGGAACTTTAAACCATGATTAAATTCCCTCTATAATTGTTCACCTATGAGGCATATTAATCATTGGTCTGGCCTCACCCATCAACCCCATACTAAAGTGCCACTGCATAGCTACCACTTCCCTATATCTATTTTTTATTTAGAATATAAATATCTTGAGGGCAATTGAGGGCAAGAGAAGATAATAAGATTTATATAATGATTACCATGTACTAGGTACCATTAACCCCATTTTGCATTTGAGCAAATTAAGGCAAACAGAGGCCATGGTCACATCACCCAATGTCTGAAATTGTATTTGAACTCAAATCTTTCTGACTCCAGGTCAACTGTACCACTTAGCTGACAGGAATTGACTTTGCTTTCAGATTTGTATCTTCTATACTTAGCTCAGTGTGTGACATGTTATGGGCACATAATGCATTTCTTTTCATGCATTCATTCTTACACAATTCCACTTTGCCAATTTTAACAGCATTTCTGTTGAGGAATTCATTTTTAGTCAGTTTTATCAACTGAATTTAGCAATGATAATGTGAACGTGTTCCCCAAAAGCAGAATTTTCCTAATTCTAACTGAAATTAAGTATTTTATTTACAAGTACTTGTTGATATCAACACATTTCTTGGAGAAAAGGTGAGGTGAACAGTGCTATTTGAATATTTATGCAGAAAAAAATTATGCAGTGATACTAGAAGCACTCTATTTTATCATAATTTTACAGATGAGGGAACAGAAATACAGAGTTTAACTAGCTTTCATAGTCACCCTATTTGATAAAAGCTAAGGATTAATTCCATTTTTTTTGGTTATACACTCAACCATACTACCTCTAATGCTTTAGTAGGGTGTATTGGATACAATACTATAGTTAGAAATAAATTTGATTTATAATTTTGCTCAGAATGATAATATACAAACACATATACATACAGATGTATATGTAAATATACATGTATATGGATACTGACACAATTAAAATATTCTAATTTAAAGCTAATTTGTATATAGAATTCCATAATATAATCTTTAAAAAAAAATGAGGATTCCCAAAGCAAATGTAAAGTTTTATCCCTAATGGTTTTCCCTTTAAAAAAAATTTCCTTGCCCTTGCCACCCCCTCCCCCCCAAACCACAGTTTACCAGGATCATTTTGCTAATAGAATCTTATATCTATGAGATCCCAGGCTGTATTTCTTAAGTTTCTGAAAAATGCAGGGCAGCCACCACTATCATTCAGAGCTGGTGCAAAATCCCCAGGATTTATAAAGGTGCCTAGCAGCTTTTAGAGATTCAAATGAGAAGAATTCATAGTTTTAACATAGCCCTTCAAAATACAGATGTAGTATATTGGCATTAATTGGAAAATTACTTAACTCATTATTTTTTTTTATCAAGAACTTGCCTGTTCGTATCAGTTCTAAGTACTATGTGACAAGACATTTTTTTTTCTTTATTGCTCCAAAATTCCACTGGAGAAACACGAACAATAATAAAAGGATAGTAAACTTCCCTAAAATATGCTGCTGCATGCCATCTAGAGAGTTATTGCATAGTTGTCTTTCTCTGGTACAATTGTACAATTATTTAAATGAAATATGATTGGCTAGCACCTCTGTTGGATGATTTTCTGGATGTGTTATGGAAGCTGACTTTCAATACAAGCCTTTACTGTTGTTTTAGCTCCTGGATGGATTCACAGTGCAAACACCTCTAGGGAAAGTTCTAAGTAGGAAGTATATTGAATTTAAGATGAGGACCAATTTTGTGTGAGTGATACATGGCAGATCTGTTTTTTTTTTAATTGTGATATTCTTCTGATTTTTTATCATATGACTTGAAAGTCAAGGTATATGAGGTCTTCTAGAGAATGACAATATATGCACATGGGGGCAATGGAGATATGTACAGTAGATGTGAACAGGCTGCAGCCAATTAAAAACAGGAACTGGTGATGGAGAATAAAGAAAGGATACTATTAAGGAGAGGTATGAGCATTAAAAAGTCACATGATAAAATGAGGACTGTGCAGCTACCTGTGTGCTCAGTAGGTTTCCTTAAAGTTTCAAACTAAAGTAAGGAGCACCTGAGGGGGTGATGGGACCTTGACCTCTAAAAGGAAAAGACAATGTCTTTTAAAGAAGCCCAGTCCGTAGGTTTTCCCACACATTTAAGCACCCAGATCACTAGCATTTTCCCTAGCCATCTGGTCCAGAAGATACTAAGAAACTCTTTCAGAGTCCTCTTGACCCACCCCAGAACATTCAACTCCTTTCACTGTTACCCCTGGCCAGGTTCAGACTATTTACCATTCCTTATTCCCATCTTTATCTTCTCACTGTCTTTATATATAGTTCCTAGCACCCCAAACCACATCAGACCCGGTCCTATGAACTGACCATTCATGTCAAAAGTATGAGAGTATCTGTACAAGAGTCTTAAAGGTGGGGACAGCACAAATTATTTGAGTGCTACATCATAAAAGAAAATATATAAATCAAGGAAATCACAGATTATTTGGACATTTCAGTATGATTGTATTTATCAGTAAGGAAGACATGGTTATATAGTGTTAACTTACTATTATTGTGGATTTACTGTTTAGCATGCAAATTAATAGCAATAATGGCTTACAAGGCTGTTAATTTAAATTATAAATAATATTTAACCTGTTCCCAAAAGGAGAATTGACTTTAAAATTATTAAGTTCAATAACATCTCTTAGCTTGATACTGCTGGCAAATCTGGAAGAGAAAGATGTCTTCTCTGAACTTTATTTCTAAGTATTCCCTATAAGCAGTGGGTATTCAACAAATACTTATCCAAACTGGATTACATAGATGTCTTTATTTTTATGGGCATTTTATGAAAATACTTATTTTTTAATTGCTTTAGGGATTCACTGTCTTGGGCACTCTAATCACAGCAAAATACTACAACTTAAGCAGACTACATTCTTGATCTAGCGAAGCAAAACAAAACGGAAATCGCTAAATCACTTGGTTGCTGAACTTCTAGTGATGCTTCTCAGAAATTAGATAGACTTTAGTAGGACAAAATACCTAGTCTCCATCACCAGACACTCACTCCTTTTTCTTTTTTTTTAGTAAATTGAACTTCACATGGCTTTTGTTCTATAACCACAGTCTTTTAAAAATCAGAATCATTTGCAACACAATGTTGTGAGCAGAGCAGTCCTTTAGTGCAGAAATATTATAAATAGATGACATGAAATATTTTAAAATGGGGAAGAAGTTGGTCTACAGTTTCTATTTCTCTTAGACTGAGAAATATCCTTCATAAGGTTGATGTACTTGGAGGGGAAAATTAATTTAAAGAAAACCTCTTCTATTCAAAGTTTGAATAACTTCATATCAAATATGAAGTGTCAGTCTTGTTTATGTATTAAATTATATAATAAACTCTATTATGAAAATCCATCACCCCTTTGGTGTTCTGAAGGAAGAAAGAGTATAACTAGGAGAAATATTTTGATTTTCCTAGCATTGCTTAATTCCCCTTTACTGACCTGAAAATCAATGATTTCAGAGATAATCTCCATCACTATCAGTTTCAGGAGCACAGTTGTAGTGACAGAAGAGACATTTTTATATTGACCAGGTATAGATCCAACCAAATTAGAGAAATTAGAATGGTAGGAGTCTGTTATCTTTTCAGTGGTTAAGTAAGTTGCTTTATTGCAATCTCTTAGACTGCTTATTTTAATATTGGAAAATCCAGTGCATCTACATCAACAATCAATTGAGTCAGTCAAGCAATTATTGGATTTTGTTTTGAAAAATCACTTTAGTTATTCAACTATTCAAATGAATGATCACTTGTAGTTCTTTTGAGAGTTAACTATTCCTAAATAACTTGATTGTGAAACTATCTCCTATGCTAGGAAGACCCAAATGAAAAGCCCATTGAGGCAACAAAGTCCAGTAATGGTTTGGTATAGGTAAAAGTCCCTTCTAAGTATATAGAAAACTTGGCAATATGTATCTTCTTAGAATTAAGAATACTCTGCCAGAATACAAAGATGCCCCTCAGAGGGAATGTCCTACTGGTATCAGATGCCAACCAAAGAAGATTAATCACTTACAGCTTGGTTTATACAGGAATTATGGAAATAGTTTCAACATATTTGGAGTTTGTCTTTCACAGGGGAAACTAGTAAAATGACACAGACATTTGTGCTCAAGAGGCAATTATTTTATCAAATTGAATTTCAATCTAATTAAAATTTTCTATTTTTTATTAGATAATTTTGTGCAAATTGGAATTGGGATTTGGGAGTCAGGCTTCAAAATTTTCAGCCAGAGCACCAGTTCCTTCTTTCCTCACAGTGGACCGAAATTCATGTAACTAGCAGATAGGCTACAAGTAGCAATGGGAATGCATCTTCGCTGATTGGAATAAAAAAGTATAATGAACAGAAAAAACAAAAGAATGGCACCCATTTGGAAGAAACAGTTTTGACTCTTTAATTATTCACAAAGCTATTTACCCAAAGTCAAATTATCCACAAATTAAACCAATAAAAATGAGTTTAATAGGATTTTATATTTAACTATAGGAAATGTGTGAGGGAGAGAAGGAAAGAAAAATCAGACAGACAAGGTTTGGAATGACAGATTATAGTTCATCAAGAATCCAAGTCTTAATGAAGTATTATTTTAATTATAGGAATGAAGTGTAGGGGAAAATAAATTTTATGAGCTCAAATTTCAGTGACTAATGGATAAAGAGGACTCCATTCTATGATGCCAAATACAGGAGTAAGGGATGAAAGACTAAATAACACTTCCATATGAAAGATCCAAAGTATAAGAAAGACTATTTCTCCTAATGTAATTGTTTATGGCTCCAAAAAGGCTGTACATATGAATATGTACTGATAAAAATGTAGTTCCATATTTCTTCACCATCAATTCCTTTAAAAATCATGACCTTCATGGTTTCAAAAATCCATACTTTCAATATATGGATTATCTATCTACTGACAGAGATTATAATATATCAGTGTCCTAGCATATGGAAGGTTTTCAGTGTAAAAGTAAACAAACAAAAATCATCTTGTTTATGGTAACCTTTCATATAATGAGCCATTCCAAAATCAGTTAGGTTAATTGTTAATGTTAGACTATTCCAAAATACTCATGATGAAAACAATGCTATCTACCTCCAGAGAGAGGTGAAGAGATAAAGTCTGAGTGCAGATTGAAGCATGCTTTTTAACTTGATCTATTTTTCTGAATTATTTTGGAACATGGCTAATATGAATTTTTTCATGACTTCACATGTATAATTGATATTACATTATATTGTTTCCCTTTACAATGGTGGCAGAGAGGTTGAAGGGAGGGAGACAATTTGAAACTCATTTTTTCAGATGAATGTTAAAATAAATTTGTTAAGTCATTCTTCAGCAATGTCTGACTCTCCATAACCCAATTTGGAGTTTTTGGTTTGTTTGTTTGTTTGTTTGTTTGTTTTGGTAGAGACGCTGGATTGCTTTACCATTTCCTTCTCCAGCTCATTTTACGGATGCAGAACTGGGGAAAACAAGGTTAAGTAACCTGTCCAGGGTTACACAGCTAGTAAGTGCTGAGGCTAGATTGGAACTCATGAAGATAAATCTTCTTGATCCCAAGCCCAGTGCTCTATCCACTGTACCATCAAACAACCCTTTAAAATTAGGCATAGTTATTTTTTTAATTAATCCCATAACTAAAGCCTTCTAAGGTATTTGCTGATGTGGTCTTTTTTTTACTCAGAGGTTATTCTCCAGGCATCAAAGAATATTCCAGGGGCCCATCGAAAGCATGGAGACCATAAGAGATCAAGCTAGGGCTATTTCTTTCCCTTTTAATTAGCATTTGCTTCCAGAAAGTTTTTAAGATTTCTAATATCTTTATCAACAAAACCAGTTATAAATTTCAGAGAAGTTACCAATCTGTATCAGTAAAGGAAGTTTCCTCAAACAAGATTTCCCTAACCGATGAAATCAAAGCAAAGGTCCAGGTCCTACTCTTAAGTCAGGGATTTTTAATCTATCAAACATATACATGCTTATATACATATATGTGTGCATATATTAAAATGTACATATACATGCATATATGTATGTATGTGTACATATACACATATTTGCATTTGTACATATATACATACATATATTTAAACTTATTCTAATACTGTTTAGTTTTATATACTGAAAGAGTTCATTCATTTTAAAATTATCTTTTTCAAATAATTAATTTAACAAAAGGAACAAAAACAAAATTCTGCACATCATTTGTCAAAATCCCATATAGCCCCAAGTGTACCCTACTAATTACCACCTAATCCTCTACCTACATTTGTTTTCAAGGCAACTAACAGAAATTAATCAATGTAAATTAGACTGAAAAGCAAATTCACAATCATAATATTTCAAATAGTTAAACATCATATTAAGAAAAATAATAATGAAAAACAGCTTGGGTTTATACACTATCTCTCAATACAAGAAAGAAACCTTAGGGTTTATTCTTCATTTCTTCACTCTTAACTTTTCATATTTTTTCTAAAACCTGACATTTTGCCACTTGCCTCTCATCTCTTCTTGTTTAATTTCAACAAGCAAATTACTTTCTAGAGGGCCTCTAAACTTGAAGTTATTCCTGAATTTCTAAGCTCTTTATCCATTCATTAATTCACTCATTCAACAAGCATTTTATTAAAAGTGAACAGCCCTCTATTAGGCTAAAACTTGTTAAACCAACTCTTCAAAATAGCTTAGAACCAATATATCCAGAGCTAGCATTCACATTAGTCAATAAAGAAATATTTATTAAGAATTTACCATGTTTAAGCTACTTTTTTAAGTGCAGAAGGGAATTGTAAATACATAAGCATGGCTTTCTATCTGAGACTTGCTTTCATCATTTACCACTAAATCCCTAATTAATAAAGATTAAGAAGTTGAGGTTTACAGAATGATGTAACTCACCCAAGTTCTTTAATTCTATCCAAAAGGATTTTTTAATCTAATCTTGAAGATAAGTAGTTTTTTAAAGATAAATAACAATCCTATGAGAAATGCTAAGAGAAAAATGAATGACAAAAATTTTTAAGTGATAACAAAAGAGGCAAAGATCTCTTCCTCTTATAGAAGACCTGAGAGAATCAAGTATTGAAGCTGGGTCAAAACTGGTATAGTAATGCATATCTGGTGGTGCCTACAACAGGAGAGGCTGAAGCTAGTGGATCATTATATTCAGGAGTTCTGAGGTATAGAAGTGCCAAAGCCAAACTGCTCTCCATATGAAGTACATCACAAATATAATGAACACCTAGAATCAGAGGATGTCTATGAGGAAAGTAAGCTGAGGCTGAAAAAAATGAAATAAAACAAAAGAGAGCAGGTCAAATTTCTTCTGTCTATCAGTGGTGAGGTTAGTTCTTGGTGTTTGGCAGTTGCACTTCCAGCTAGGGCTAAATAGAATTCTTGTCCTATAGTAAGGGAGACCTGAATTCAAATCTGGTCTCAGACACTAACTAGTTACAGGATTCAACTTAACTTGCATTCGCCTCAATTTTCTCATATGTAAAATGGTGGTAATGATGACCTCTGTAGCACAGGGTTGTTGAGAGGATCTAATGAGTTAATATGTGTAAATAGTTCTGCAGGCCTAAAAGTAATATGAATGTTAGTTGTTGTTGTTAATGCCATTTAATAGTGATAACAAATATTTCTTGTGTGGCAATAGAATTCCCCCAAGGGAAAAAATCAAAAATCTAATATTATTAAGCTTTGATCCTTTGGCTCTTTATAGAAATACCTACACCTATTAAAATTCTAGTCCTACTATAATCATGACATTTTCCTACTAATTTTTTATGTATCTCAACATTACATATTAGGCATAGTTCAAACTCTTGATCTTAGTATTCAAGTACCTACATTATGTGCCTTAATCTATATTTTCCAACTTCTCTCTCATTTGTGTCCAAAGTGAATCATACATCCCACACAGACTAACCTGCCCTTTACAAATGTATGAGTATTCTTCCATCTATGCCTTTTCAGAACATCCTGTCCTCTCATTTACCTAAATCCTCTTTATCATTCAAAGGCCCATTTCAGGCCTGCCTCATCCATGAACACTCTCCTAATAGGGTCATCCCAAAGGGGATCTCTCCCTCTTTTTAACTTTTGTATTGTATTTAATTTGTGCCACTGGTTTGCCATTCAATTGTATCTTGCTTTGGTATTTGATTTTAATTTGTTGTACTTACATGATGTCTCTCTGTAACAAAAATGATCAGCTTCTCAAGAGCAGCAAAAATGTCCCATTTTTTCCCTCTCAAAACTCACATAATCTGGGAGCAAAATCGATACTCATTAGTTACATGAAACTTTTCAGTTAAGTAGTGATGACTGGAATATAACATTATTTTCTTCCCCTCAAATCAATCTCCTTCAAATTCTGCAACAGCTCACAGAGCTACCCAAGTACTCTGACAAAGAAATACACTAAAATAATCCGTGGAGTATCACTTCTGGGGATACCAAAATTCTTTGGCATTCAATGGATAAAATTAGCAGTTGTCTCTGGGCTGTAGGCTATAAATTAATGTTCATCTATGTAAAACTTAAGGTGTATGAATCCTAAACTCTGGGAATTTACAGGAAACTCTCCCCTGCCCTTATTGCCCCAGATCACCTCTTTCGGTGCTATTGTGACACTTTCTAAACCAATGTGAAACAAAGAATAAGTATTATATGCAAGCTGTTTCCAAACTGTGTAACTTGAGAGGCTGAGTTGCTGTTCATGGTAACTAAATTTCTTCGAAATTCTCATGACCTCCAGATTAAGACTGTCTTTTCTTCAAATTCTTAAAATATATATGCTAAAGCTATTTAAGTTAAATATGGAAATGGAGTGCCAAAGAATTATCAAATGAATAATTTTGTGTAGCTGAAACCTATCAAGGAAGTATGGATTGCCACATTTGGTTTTATAAAGTTTTAGGTAGCAAGACACAATGGGATTTTCTGGATTTGAGGCTAAGGCTAGCTTTGTTTGAATCCTTTTTCTGGAATTGAGTAGCAACAGAAGTCTCATCCAGAAATTTGTGATGTCTATACCTTAATTTCATTGTCTTTAAAAATGGATGAACATTTCTCCCAGGTTTTCTGTAAGTAACAAAGGAAATGTTACATGGCACAATGGCTAATAAATTTAAGATTTAATTCTTCAGCTACCTCATCTATAAAATGAGAATGTTAGATTTACTGACTTCTAATATCCCTGCTAATTCTAGAAGTGTGCTCTTTTATATTCTATGCACTTCATAGATCTCAAAGTACTATTTTTTTACTATTATACTTATTAGCTCATTAGAATGCCTACTGCTACATTTGACATTGACTTCATAATAAGGGCACATATTTATACAACATGGTAACTTCATCAACTCCCATGGTTTATCAATCATCTCTATGAAAATGATTTACAGATGTCTTGGTATGTAGATATTTGTATCATCTATATCTTCATCTATTTAGTCTCTACATCAATATCTACACTTTTTATCTGTAGATAAACGTGCATACATATGTATATTCATATCCACCTGTAACATATGTAGTTATATATACACAAATATGCATGTACATGTATATATCATATGCATGTACATATATCCAGATCATCATTTTCCTGAGTTTCAGTCATATACCACTAATAAACTCTTGGACATTTCAAACTAGATGTACTAGAAACAAAGCAAATAACTCCAAAATTTAATTCATTATATTTTTCTTAAAATCTCTCCTCTGTTGAAGGCCTTACTGTCTATCATCACTAAACATTATCCTCAAGTCTTAACTCCTTTTCACTTGAACAAAAAGTTTCAAAATATTATTATTTTTTATCTCAATTTCTCTTTATTCAGAAATCTCTCCTTTGTTCCATACTGGAAGACCTATGCAATCTGACCCCAACCTATTTTTGCAATTTCTTTGAATATTAATTATCTCTTCTCCTCCCTCTATGTTGTTGAACCAAACTGGTCTTTTCTCTGTTATTCATAAACAACATGTTACACCTTTTCTCTGATTACCTTACATGTGTGGAATGGAGTCTCTCATTTCTAGCCCACATATTCCTTTAAGAAAAAGATATGTAAAATTTTCTCCATGATGCCATTCCTGATTCTAACTGCTAGTATATTTTATCATAAATTATCTCATATTTAATAACTTTGTATCATTTGGCATGCGTTAACTTTATGCTTTATGCTGTGTGTGTATGCACTTGCTATATTCTTCATAGGAATGTAAGTTACTTGTGAGTAGGGATTGTTTTGTCTTTTGGTATAACATTATATGTATTTCTAAAATTATCAATATATATTGATTTTATTATTTCATCATTTAACTGTTATCTTTGCAAATTAATTGATACAAATATAGAGTTTCACAGGAAATACTTATTGGAATGTATGCCCATAGAGTTGATACGTATACACGTATACACGGATAAATTCTTTCTTTATATTAGCTATATAGATATTTTCTTGACAGAGAGATAGAGTGTCAGAGAGGTCAAACATTTATTAAGTACTTGCTATATGCTAACCATTATGCTTTGCTATGGCTATTTCATGTGCCTAGAACACATTTAGACACAATGAGGACACAAAATGAATTAAATTACCTGTTACTTATAAAATGCACTGTATTGCTGGTATACTGGAATCCAAAGAATATTTCATGTATGAACTTGCTTCACCTTAAGATGTTAATCATATTTTTATATAACTTTGTGATATTTGTGATATTAACATAACATACAGGCTTATTCTCTCAAGCTGTGATTTCATTAGGTCTCAGACACGTTAAAACATCATGGTCTGATTATTACCTAGAGTCTGTGGGTTGTGGTGAGGAGAATAATCCCAATGAAGATCTCATGGAGTCTAGGAAGAATCTTTTATGATTGAATGGGTATTAGGAATCCTTGAGAGCTAGAGGTAAATCTAAATATATTGACAACAAATTTAGATCATCTTCTATACTTGTGCTAGACTTGAGAGATTAGAGTCCAAGTTTTCTTTTTAAAGTATGTGTAATTGTGTTATATTATAATTAATAACTATAATATTTTTTCTGAACATCAAGAAAATTGTTGTTCTGTTTTAATTTTTGACTTCTTAATGGTGAACCTATTTAAAAATCTGGGCTCTCCAATAATTGCCTCAGGTACTTCATGTACGGCTATATCTGCACTTAATGTCTTTCTAGGTTAAAGTGTGTGTCTGTATGTACATATGTATGCATCTATCTCTCTATCTAAGCATCTATCTATGTGTGTCTCTATATATACATATATATGTCAAGAAAATGTCAATATCAGTATATATATATATATATATATATATACACATATATATTAGAGAGAGAGAGAGAGAGTAGTGCAAAAAGTTTTAAAAGTTTTTTTCAAAAGCTATGGCCACCTGCCACAAATATCTTTAGAGATTAAAAGGTTTTTCAGCTAGTTATATTTGTAGTGCTCAAAAGAGAGTTATGACTGGGAACTGTGATAGATCTGACCTAAGGAACATATGGGGAAAAATTAGGTAATCCCATATGGTTTTTGTAGATGCTACACAAACAAGGATTCCCCAGAACAAGAAGAAAACTGCTATAACTGCCTATGCAAAGGCAGCCTAGGCTAGAGACATAATTAATCATCAATCAACAATCATTTAAAATCACCTACTATATGCCTGCTATGCACTACAACCTGGGAATATGAATGAAAGCAATAAAATATGCCAAGGGGATAACAATCTACTATAATGAAATGAATAATTGATTTGAAATCAAGAACACCTAGATTTTAATTATAACAGACATAGCTGTGTGACCATAACTAAGTCATTTAACTTCACTGAACCCCAGCCTCCTCATTGGCAAATCAGGGGTGAAGATATGTTATCTACCATTTTTTGTGGTAGTGAGATTAAAATGATATCATGTTTAAAGTACTTTGCCAACATGAAACACTACATAAATAGTAATAATTATTCAGATCCCGCAGTATGCCTTTGAATATAAAATGAGATAGTGTAGACAAATAATTGTATGAACTTTAAAGATATAGATAGGTAGACTGATAGATAGATTGGATAGATACATAGGTATATAGGTAGATAGACAGACAGATAGATAATAGATAAATAGACAGACAGACAGACAGACAGATAGATAGATAGATAGATAGATAGATAGATAGATAGATAGATAGA
>NW_027185863.1:23749864-23767582 GCF_028583685.1 Petaurus breviceps papuanus | reverse complement strand
GGATGGATGGATGGATGGATGGATGGATGGATGGATGGATGGATGGATGATAGATACATATATAGATACATAGATATATCTGCATATGTATAAATACATATATAGAGAACATAATATATATATAAGCTATAGATATGTAGATGATTTTGTGAATATCCAGATATGTGTACATGCACACGTGCACACACACACACAATACTGCTACTTCTACTGTGGTAAATTTAAAAGGGAATTGGGGCATCATGAGTGGGAAGATCGAGGTAAAGCTGTCCACTCTTCTTACCAACCATGTGCTCACAATAAGTCATTTGTCTTGAGTGGAAGGTCTGTCTTTATCTCTTTTCTCTCAAATTATGCTTTGAATGATTGCAATATTTTGCTCAGAAGGGATTTGCAAAGAAAGGCTCTGCAAGATACAAAAGTGGTTTTAAATTGTTATTCTTAGCTCCAGCATAAATATCATGTTTAATTTTTTCCAAATTATAACTCTTTAAAAATAACAACAATAAATGACAATAACAAGAACAACAATAACAAAGCATTATTCCATTGATACAATATGGAGCAGAGATGACTCTGGTTCCTGAAAGCCTTAGAAATCATAATAAGTTATATGAAGCAAGTGCTACCAGGTGAAAAAAAAAAACTTCAAATGTAAGTCAGTATAAGCAGTGTCTGCTGTACAGGATCCCCCTGAACACTTATGGTGCAATAGACAGAGCACAGGACTTTGAATAAGGAAGATTTTAATTTAAATCCTGCCTCAGATACTACAAAGCTGCATGACCCTGGGTAAGTCATTTAACTTTTCTATTTCTCAGTTTCTCTATCTGTTCTCCATCTGTGATCAACAATAACAACAACCTTCCTGATTGATAGTGAGGATCACCTAAAATATTTGTAAAGAGTTTTGCAAATCCAGTACAATGTGTTATTTATTGTTGTTAATATTATTATTTCAAATATAATCAGAATTATTTATTAATTATTATAAGCATCAAAATAGCATATAACAAATGTTCATATAAATATTTATAGAATATTAATATATTATAAAAATAAAATAAAACATATACATGTGTATACACATATAATTATTATTAATTACTAATAATGATGTTAATAATATACCCAGAAAGCTGAAAATAAATTGATCACGTATTTGACAAAATCAATGATAAATGTAAAAGGTACTTCAGACCCGTGTGACCTTTTCTGCTTCTTTAATGTCAGTAGCAGAGCAGTGGAAACAAAGAAATTGGTCACTAAGAATAAGTGATAAACTACGAGTAAAGATCTTTTTGAAGATCTATAAAATTTAATTTTACTCTTATACATTTTATTTTTGCTTATTTTACTAAACACACACATATATATATTAATCAAAGAAAATAACACAATTAAAACTCTTTGCAAATATCAAAGTATTGTAAAAGCCCTAGTTTTTATCATCATTACCAACATCATTATCAGTATTCAATACCAAAATTTTAATAAATCACTGGTCAAACATATCATCCTTTGTTATTGTTGCTGAGTCATTTCATTTATGCTCATCTCTCTATGACCCTATTTGGGGTTTCCTTGGCAAAGATACTTTTATATTTTTTTTCTTTGCCATTTCCTTTTCCATTTCATTTTAGAGATGGGGAACTGAGGCTAACAGAGTTCAGTGACTTGTCCAGGGTCACACAGCTAGTAATTTTAGGAGATTAGCTTTCAATTTCGGTCCTCCTGACTCTAGGGCTTGCATTCTATACATTGTACCACTTAGCTGTCCTGGTGATTTTCTATTAAAAAAGAAAAGGAAAAAAAAACTATAAACAGAACAAGTAGAAGATCTGTTGAAGTTGCAGGTAAGTGGAAGAATGATTCATATGCTTTCTTTTGAGATGGATGCAAAATTTAGAAGACTTGGTTTCATTTTGTCTGTGTCAACAATAGAAATCATCAATTAATTTGGTAATCTGCCTTGAAGTGCTCAATATTGACATAGACAACCTCAAAGTTTTGGATAAATGGAGAAATGAGGATGTGATATCTAGGGAGCTTACATGTCTTGTACAGTGCCACAGGTAGTAAGTGAAATCCCTGAGAGTTAAATTCAGAAATTTCCCAAATGCAATACTTATTATGCTGTACAAAACTATTACTTATAATCTATTGATTTTGTTAATGAAAATTTTTTATGATTTCTAATTTCATAAAAATAAAGAAAATCAAGGAGCATTTTATGTAATAAAATTTTTTTTATATCTTAACAAATTTGCCTAACAGGGATGCTTTTTTTTGTCTTTTTGAAGGTGGGAAGGCAAAGCAATTGGCATTAAGTGACTTGCTCAAGGCCACATAGCTAGTAAGTGTTAAGTATCTGAGGCCACATTTGAACTCAGGTCCTTCTGGACAGGGATGATTCTTATCCATCTCCCATGAAATAATTCAAAGGAAATTACTAAATTATTAGTTTTTATGTGCAATGCTCCAAGTAAGAGCAATCCTCTTCAATAACAGTGTAATAGTTTTATAAATATAGAACTGTAAAAGATCTCTGAGATTAATCAAGTTGAGCCCTTTTATTTAAAGATAAGGAAAATGTAGCCAGTGAAGAAAAGTGACTTGTCACATAAGTAGTAAATGCCAAAGCCCATAGGTCTATTTGGTCATTTGACACCAAATTAAATACTCCTACCATATCATCCTATCTCTTACTTATCTCCTTACTTTATAACCCTAAGTTATAGTAAATATACTGATAAATAGTCACCCTTCCCACCCACTCTAGAATTGTCTCCACCTTTAATTTTATATGCACATTTACCTGATTACAAGCTTCACCACTCTCAACAAAGGAAAAAAAGAAGACTTTCACTGAAATAAAAGACATCTAAAAATTTCTGTATTCACATCTCTCTAGCCTATGCTTAGATATGAAAGTTGGGATCAGTCCTCCTTAAATATAAATGACAAATACTTAAAAAACTCAGTCTGCAAATTATACCACAGTTTCTATAGACTATATTTTGCAATGGATAACATTTTTTGGACCAGCTGAGAGCAAACTCTGGCTTTCAAGAATTTATGTTACTGAACCATGAGAGAAGAATAAAGAAGAGTAAATTGTACTTTGAGAAAGGTGTTGAATCAGCAGTTTTCATTTAATTAGCCATAAAAACGAAGAAAATGAATACACACAGAAGTCCAAACCTTTTTGGTTTGTTCCAAGCTTAGACACTTGCAAGACTATAAAATAACTGAGAGATAGTAAAAAGTTTATGTCCCTAAGGGTACTAAGCACCTCATTTTTATCTCTTGGATTCTGTTATCTAATACTGACAGCACACATAATGGTTTAAAAGGGTACTTTAAAGTTGGAGTAGTGTCATGTTTTAAATGGCTTGGACACCTGGAGGAAATGTAGGGAAATAGAAACATTCTGAGAATTTTTAAAGATAAAAATTGAAAAAGTCTTCAAATAAATTGCAAATCACTGAATGTAAAGCATTAATAAAAATAGGGCATAATAGAGAATATCAAACAAGGAAGAAAAGGTGAAATGAGTTTCTAACTGAACTTTCCAGAAGTAGAAATAGACACTGCCTGGAAACATTTGGACCAGCAGTCTGAGCAAAGAAATTGTTTTCTTGATACAGCTAGATGGTGTAGCCCTCCAGCCCTGGAGTCAGGAGGACCTGAGTTCAAATCCAGCCCCAGACACTTAACACTTACTAGCTGAGTGACCTTGGGCAAGTCACTTAACCACAATTGTCCCGCCTTCCCCCCTCCAAAAAAAAGTTAAAAAAAAAGAAAAAAAAAGTTTTCTTATGTAAATGTGTATTATTTCAATTATGAAAATGTTTATACTTACTAGTCAGTATATTGTCTTTTTAATATCATTTCTATTTGTTTCTAGACCAATTGAATACCTGTATACTTCATTTTGACCCAATATTAAGTGGATCCCAATGGTATACCTATGAAAGAGTTTGACTAGAGATGTCTAAAGTGGGCAGTTTGGGATAGGTTGTAATCTGAATAATTTCATAGAACATTCAAGTCAGTGGGGTCACAGATCCATTTGAGAGGCAACATGGTAAAATGGATAGAGATCTGGCCTCCAAACTAAGAAAATCTAGGTTCAAGTTCTTCATTAAACACATAGTGGCTGTATAATACTGGATAACTCATTTAATCTCTAAGTGCCCTATCCAACTCTCTTTGATTATAAATTCCAGGAAAATTGTCAACCTTCAATGATGGGGAGTGGGTTCGCCCACATAGGGGTTCCTTATGTCATTGAAATCACAACCTCATTCCCTATCCATATCTATATAGAATCCATATAAAGAATAGCAATGCAAATATAGATATGTAAAAAACATATTATATTGTAATCAGCAAACAGGCAAGTCAATCAATATGTAAAAATTAAGTTAGCACTATGCTGTGATAAGGAGATTACATTCCAGTGGAGGAAAATGATTTTTATAACAGACACATTATATATATGTATATATATATGTATATATATATATATATATATATATATATATATATATATATATAATATATAGATGGAAAAAATCTGAGAGGAGAAGGTAAAAGTACTTTGAGATACTGGGAAAGGAAGGTGGGATTTGAACTGTCTTGAAGGAAGTCAGGGTAGTTAAGAAATAGAAGTGAGGGGACATAGCATGCTAGGCATGGGGAAAACAAAACATGAAATGTCATGTGAGAGCAACAGTAAGTGGGTCACTGTAGCTAGATCATAATATAGATGGAGTGGAGTGTTAGAAGATAGAAAATGTAGGTGGGAAGTAAGTAATGAAGAGATTTATATGACAAAAAAGGAGTTAATACTTGACCCTGAAGGTAATAGTGTGCCATTTGAGTTTGTTGGACTTTGAGTGTGAAATAGTCTGTTCTATGCCTTAGAAAAATCATAGTAGCAGGTATGTGGTGGACAGAATGCAGTAGGGAGAGACTAGAGTTTGGGCAATGGGATCAATAAGAAGGCAAATACAATCGTTCAGGTGAGAAGTAAGGAGAGTCTGAACTAGAGTGGCAGCTATATGAGTGGTGAGATAGGGCTGGATATAAAATATGGCAGGGTGGAAGAAATTTTAGGAATCTTTACTTATATAAATTGTATTAAAGGCGGTAGACTTAAGACATGGTTCTTGCCCATTTGTTGATATCTTTATTGATCTGAATTTTTAGAAGTATAGCATTAATGTAAAAGAATGGTTCCATTAACATGCTTTACAAATTCAAACATCAGCATTTAATATGTCAAGGACATCTCTGTTTCAGTGAGTACATTCACTTTTGCAACACTGATTATTCCCAAATATTGTCATGTTTGATAACTTTCTGATTGAGTTAAATTAGGGGTGTTTTCTTTTGCTTCATTATTTGTGATATGAAGCAATATTTCATGGGGTTGTAATTATTTTGCAATTCTTTTGAGATATATTATTCATATCAATTGACCATTTATCCATTAGGCAATTGTTTGGGTGTTAAATATTTGTGTTAGTTCCCTATATGGCTTTAATCTCATACAAAAGTGCAATGTAGGAAGAAACACTTTGAAAACATGTTTAGAAACATCTCCATCATTAGGTGCAGACAATTATATAAATGTATAACCTATAAAAATGCATATCTTCACATATCTAATAATAAATCAAACCAATCTAACAAACAAAACAAAAACTTGGAAATATTATCTTTCCAAATGCAGTTTCGGTAATTTTGAATCAATTTGTTGAATATATTTAAAATGCAGCACATTCAGATTTGTTTCTAAGAATAACTGAATGACATCAGTTAAGGTGGAAAATTATCAGCTGAGTTTTTAAAACAATAACAGAATATTTTGTTTGGTGGTTGTGACTAATAAATGTATATCATCATTTAGTAAGCATGCTCAAGTTAGTACTTCCTCTCTTTGGAGCTATATCTTCATACAATACCTTTTATACCTAAGCCAACCAGAAACGAATTTTCAAAAGTAAATGAATTTAAAACATGTCAATAATTTACAGACCTACATATGTGTGTAGATAGACAGATGTCATGTGTGTGCTCATATTAAAAAAGCAATATAGAAAATGATTAAAATATGTAGAGTTTATTGCTCTAAACAACCCTACAAGGTAGAAAGGATAAATATTTTATCAATTTTACAGATGAGGAAACTGAGACTTGATTAATTGATTTGTCTAAGATCATAATCAGTAAGTCTCTAAGATAGCATTTAATGTTAGGCACCCTGAATCTCAGATTTTCCTAAGTTTTTAAAGGTGCTAAGTTTATGCAGTGAACAGAGTGCTAGACTTAAAATCAGGAAATTTTAAAATCAAAGCTAGCCTCAGAGATTTAGAAGCTATGCTACTCTGGACAAATAATTTAATCTGTCCTTTATTCAATTCCCTCATCTGTAAAATGAAGAGAATAATAGCATCTACCATCCAGAGATGTTGTGAGAATCAAATGGAATAATAATTGTGAAATACATATCTCATTGTCTGACACAATAATAAAGGCTATATAAATATCATCATCATCATCATTCTCTGTCCCCTGTGGTAGGTTGCTTCCATGCATGCTATGGCCAAAAAAGAAATCCCCATTTGGTAACTAAGGCCCAGGGGATAAGGCACTTTGAATTTAGCTTGTTTGATACTTGGACAACAAATACAGAGTCCTGTCCCCAAACCTATGCTCAAGTAACCAATACAAAAGCAGAATGATAAGGCACAAAGTCAACTTTATTTAGATATAGATTTACAAGTTTCACAAGAAGTGATCTTGGATTCAGCTATAATTGTTTTTCCTCTTCCCAAATTAGACACTTCTCTAGAAGAATGTTATCAAAGTTGGGAGAAACAGAATAACCCCATGATTGCTGTTTTTACATGATCCCAAGGAGTGGATGATCAGCTAATGAAATGGTTGCATCCCACTCCCCTTCAATAAGCAATTGTGCAAGACATCTATGCCATCCTCTTCAAAATTCCCCTATTCCTCTGTCTCCTAAAATTAGTCTTCTGAATTTGCAATCAATCTAGAGTCCTCAAGCCAAAAAGAATGCAGCTTAACAGGAAATAAGCACTGTTAGTAATGGTAATGGCAAATTTGTACCTCCTTCTCCCCTCACTCAAATATTGTCATGATCATTTTGATTGTAAGATCTGGTTTTCATTTAAAAATCTTCATCATTCTTGATGTCTTCACTGCAAATGACACATTTGACCACCCTCTCCCTGGGATATATCTCATCTCTTCTTTCTGAGTTGCCATGATATAGCTTTCTTTAGATTTTCTATCTATATGATCATTTCTCCCCAGTATTTTTCCTTGGGTCAACATCCATATGGTGTACTTTAAATTTGGCTGTCTTAATTTTCTGTGCACTCTTCCATGTTCCTATTTCATCTCTCTTGGGTTTAAATATTATCACTTTGTAAATTACTGAAAGATCTATATTATTCAGCACTGATCTCCAAGATAAAACCCACACCATGAATTAGCTTATTGGACATATCAAATTGAGTGAGTTATTGGCATCTTAAACATATTATGTATAAACCAGAATCCATTGCTTTCTCCACTAAGTGCACTACTCTTCAAACTTGATTCTTTCTGTTGAATTCATTAATATCTTTATAATCACACAGCTTTTCAGCATTCTTATTTTCTTGATAACCTGAAGCTTATCATTTCTAACTAAAGCCTCAAAACAGCTGGCAAAGAGATTTCCCTAAAATGAAGGTATGAGTAGCAATACATTTATTCTCAATAAATTTTACTTGGTCCCTATTAACTCTAGGATAAAATATTGTGATATATTTTAATTTTCTTTAAATGTATATATGTATATATAACATAAGAGTTTTGAATTAGTACATATTCATAATAACAAACAGGAAATTTATAATTACAAGAAGTAGCATATAACTTATAGGGCTAGGAATTACACTTGGAATTTGATTTATATAAAATTTTATTACATTGAAAATCAGCACTTTCTCTGAAATTTATAGACAGAGATCACTTTGATCACTGAGAAGTTAAGTGACTTCTCCAATGTCACACAGACAATATATGTTAGAGACAAGACTCATTCTCCAGTCACTGTGACAATCTGCTTCTAAAATGTAATTTATACAGATTGCAGGTAAAGGTATTTGAATGTGTGTTTGTGTATATGTGTATACATACATGTATGCATACATGCAGGCATACATGTGTTCCTCATGTAGTTTGTGATAAAAATATACGGAGAACCTAATAGAATTTGTTTCAACATTTTAATAATAATAATAACAGTTAACATTTATACAACACTTTAAAGCTTACAAAGTACCTCACATAAGCTCTTTCTAATCTTTAAAACAATTCCAATTGAATTTCTATAATTAGAAGATTTTTAGAATGCCAGATTATGTTTTAAAATTTACCCTAATATGAATGAATATAATCCACAAATCTATAGTATATACCAAAGACCAATATATGTCCTGTAATCATAGGCCTAAGAAAATTATAAGCTTAATTGGAGGGCTTATTACTGGTTTTACTAAGTAGTTTCAAATGAAATATAAAGAAGAGATTGAAAAAAATATTGTTTTATATTTATTATAATGATTACCAACCAGACAAGGGTCTTAGATAAAAAAAAACACAAAAGCAGTGTAGTGTGAAGTAATAAATGCAAGCTCATAAGTTTAGAGTTAAATAAAATGCTAATAGAATAATTCACTGCAATCTTTCATGTGTATATGACTAAATTTAGGACAAATTTTCACATGAAGTACTTTAGTTGAACCATAGAAAAAATGAGAATAAAGTTCTGGGCCTGGAGACAGGAAGAATTAAGTTCACATTGAACTTCAGATACCTACTAACAATGTGATACTGGGCAAGTCATTCAATCTCTGTTTACTTCAGTTTCCTCAACTGTAAAATGGTGATTATGGTAGCATCTTCCATTCAGTGTTGTTGTGAGGATAAAATAAAATGAAACAATAATTGGAAATCGCTTAGCGCAGTGCCTGGCAAATATTAGGTACTATATCAAAATGACAGTTATTCTTATTCTTCTTGTTAATATTATTATAACAAAGCATATATATTATTTTGCATCATGAAATATTTACTTACCTAGGACTCAAAAAAGTTCATGCCTTACCTCCATCTCTAAATAGCTATACTACCTTAGAGAAACCATTTAATCACCCATTGAGTCTGGTTGCTTATTTGAAAAATGCTAATTTATATTTCCCTTAAAATTGTAACATTTTATAACAATAACATAAGTGTTGGGAGGAGAAGTGTGTATCAGGAGAGTTTCTGATCAAATAATAAGTTCTCTCCAATTTGCCTAATGAAATTATGTTTCTACCTTATGATTGAAGGATATCTTCCACGTTGGTAGACTGGGAGTTTTAACCTCAGGAAGAGGTTAAGAGAACTGCTCTGAATTATTCCTGGTTTTTTACATTGCCTCCATAATGACTGGCAACTGAGTTCTAAAGGAGCAGATCCTTCTTAGAAGATCTATCCTTTCCCACTTCTTCATTAGATGTGAAATACCTTTGCCCCTTTCTTTTCCTGTACTTTCTCAACCTTGGACTTCCATGCCAGAGAGCAGTGTGAAGGTGTGGGAAGAGAACGACTCTATTAGGATCAGAAAATGACAACACATGAAAAATTTCACACACTTTTCTAAAATATTTAATAGCAAATGTACTCCCCCCAGTTTCTGGCTAGATTTTCCATTGTTTCCTTTTCTGAGGAGATATCAGAGCCTAATATTCCTGAGAATAGACTTTCCATATATGTTAAAATACAAAGCTATATGGAAGGCAAGCGGCACACAGAAGCAGGCACTGAAGAGGACTGATCAACTCAGGGGGCAAGTCGTCCCGCCAACCACAAGTGCCACTACCAGGCCTATCACCAAAGGGCTGGGACTGGAAAAATAAAAGGTAAGAACCAAATGCAGGGGCCCCTGTTTGGGGCAGCAAATACTCTTGGGGCTACCACTTCATAGCCCAAACATTTTTTAAAAAGCCCCTACCAGGACCTCCAAAGACCAGGATGACAGTGAACTTCACCTGCTCCAACCCTGCCCCCCCCACCCAAAAAAGAGAATAAATATTGCCCAAGGGCAAAACCCTCTACAGTAAAGGCTTGGGATCCCTAGAGGAAGGGTGTGGCTAGGGCTCTGCCTCAAAATGGGTAGAAAGCAGACTACAAAGACTCTGGAGTCCTGCTATGCTCAGAGGGAGGAACCAAACTCAGAGGGAGACAATGTGGACTCCACACCCACAGCTGAAACATCAACATGGGAATGGGTCCCAAGCACAGAAAGCTCTCCTAGATGAACTCAAAAGGAACTTTGAAAACTAAATTAGAGAGATAGAAGACAAAATGAATAATTCTCTCAAAACCAAAATTGCAGAATTAGAAAAACATTATGATGAAGAAAACATCTCTCTAAAAGGAAAGTGTATTATATGGAAAAGAAGCTTCAAAAATTAACCAAGGAAAATTATTTCATAAAAACTAGAATCAACCAAATGGAAACAAATAACTCTATGAGGAATCAAGAATTAGTCAAACAAAACAAGAATGAAAAATTAGAAAAAGAGGTAAAATACCTCAATGGAAAAAATAACTGACCTGGAAAACAGATCCAGGAGAGATAATCTGAGATTCATAGTCCTACCAGAAAATCATGATGAAAAAATGAGCCTGCACAACATTCTCCAAGATCTCATTAAGGAAAACTGCGCTGAGATACTAGAACCTGAGGGTAAAATCGAAATCGAGAGAATCCACCAGACACCTGTTGAAAGAGATCCCAAACTGAAAAGTCCTTGAAATGTTGTTGCCAAACTCCAGAACTACCAGGTAAAAGAGAAAATACATCAAGCAGCCAGAAAGAAAAAATTCAAATATTGAGGGTCAACAGTGAGGATCACACAGGATTTGGCAGCCTCTACACTGAAAGATCGGAGGCAATGTAACACAATTTTCCAGAAGACAAAAGAGCTCGGGTTAAACCAAGGATCACATACCCAGTGAGACTGAGCATATTCTTCCAGGCAAAGAGATGTCATTCAATGATATAACAAAGTTCTAAACCTTCCTGATGAAAAAGCTACAGCTCAATGGAAAATTCAACCTCCAATTACGAGATGCAAGAGTGACATAGAAAGGTAAACAAGGTAAACACATACACACACACACACACACAGCCTGCTATTTAATAAGAACAAACTGTTTATAGATAAGTAGAGGGTATGAGTATAAAATAGACAAAATGATGATTTAATAAAAAATGTTATTAAGGGCTACAAAAGGACTGCAATGGAAGAAGAGGAATGAATGAAGTGGAAACAGGTAAATTATGCCACACAAAGAGGTATAAAAACAATAGAGCAGAGGAAAAGAAGGGAGGGAGATGAGAGTCATATGAGCTTTCTTCTCACTGGTTCTGATGCAGGACAGAGTAACAACCAGTAAAGAACAGGATTCTGTGGAGAAGAAATGCAAAAAGAATCATTTTAGAGGGAAAGAGGGGAGGGAGAAGAGCTTCATGTGAGATTTGTTCCTGCCACTCTTGGTGCAAAGAATAAATAACATACTTCATTAAGTATAAAAATATACTGCAGGCAGTAAGAGGGGGAAAGGGTTCAAAAAGGGGGGGGTAAGTAGGGTGGTAAGAAGTAAGGGGGAAGGGGAAGAGAAGGGAAGGGGTGATGAGGGAACAGTGAGGGAGGTGGTGGTCAAAAGGAAAACTATTAAGGGGGAAACGGAGAAGGGGGAAAATATGAGCATTTGCGGGGGGAGGGTAAGAGGATGAAGGAAAAGAAACAGATAACAATTATAACTATAAATGTGAATGGAATGAACTACCCCATAAAACAGAGATAGATAGCAGAATGGATTAGAAATCATAATCGTACAATAAGCTATTTACAAGAAACACATCTGAAACAGAGGGAGTCACAAAGGGTAAAGGTAAAAGGCTGGAGTAAAATATATCATGCCTCAGCTAAAGTAAAAAAAAATCAAGGGTAGCAATCCTTATATCAGATAAAGCAAAAGTAAAAATTGACCTAATTAAAAGAGATAAGGAAGGAAACTATATCCTGTTAAAAGGCACCATCGAGAATGAAGCAATATCATTACTTAGCATATATGCACCAAGTGGTATAGCATCCAAATTCCTAGAGGAGAAGGTATAGGAATTAGAGGAAGAAAAAGATAGCAAAACTATACTAGTAGGAGACCTTAATCTCCCCCTCTCTGAACTTGATAAATCCAACCTCAAAATAAACAAGAAAGAAGTTAGGAGGTGAACAGAATTTTAGAGAGGATAGGTATGATAGATCTCTGGAGAAAACTGAATGGGGATAAAAAGGAATATACTTTCCTCTCAGCGGTTCATGGCACATACTCAAATATTGACTATGTTCTAGGGTATAAAAACCGCACAATTGTATGCAGTAAGGCAGAAATATTAAAAGCACCTTTTTCAGATCATGATGCAATAAAAATTATATGCAATAAATGGCCATGGAAAGACAGACTAAAAACTATTTGGAAATTAAACAATTTAATCCTAAAGAATGAGTGAGTCAAACAAGAAATTATAGAAACAATCAGTAATTTTATTCAAGAGAATAATTATAATGAGACAACATACCAAAATTTGTGGGATGCATTAAAGGCAGTTCTTAGGAGAAGTTGTATATCCCTGAGTGCATACATGATTAAATTAGAGAAAAGGGAGGTCAATGAATTGGGCATGCAATTGAAAAACCTAGAAAAAGAACTAATTCAAAATCCCCAGTTGAATACTAAATTAGAAATATTGAAAACCAAAGGAGAGATTAAGAAAATTGAAATTAAGAAATCTATTGAATTAATAAATAAAACTAAGAGCTGGTTTTATGAAAAAAAAACAATGTAATTTGTAGACTCTTAGTCAATATGATAAAAAAAAAAACAAAGAAGAAAACCAAATTATGAGAATCAAAAATGAAAAGGGTGAATCTACCTCTAATGAAGAGGAAATCAAAACAATAATTAGGAATTATTTTTCCCAATTGCATACACATAAATTTGACAATCTTAGCGAAATGGATGAATATTTTAAAAAAATACACATGGCCCAGAATAACTGAAGAGGAAGTGAATTACTTAAATAACCCCATCTCAGAAAAAGAAATTGAACAAGCCATCAGTAAACTCCCTCGGAAAAAACTCCAGGGCCAGATGGATTTACTGTTAAATACTATCAAACGTTTAAAAAACAATTGATTCCAATACTCTACAAACTATTTGGGAAAATTAGTAAAGAAGGAGTCTGACCAAATTTTTTTATGACACAAATATGGCACTGATACTTAAATCAGAAAGAGATAAAACAGAGAAAGAAAATTATAGACCAATCTCCCTCATGAATATAGATGCAAAAATTCTAAATAAAATATTAGCAAAAAGACCACAACAACTTAATTTGTAGGATTTATTGCAGGAATGCAAGGTTGATTTCATGTTAAGAAAACCATCAATATAATTGATCATATCGACAATAAAACTAGCAGAAACTTCATGATCATATCAATAGATGCAGAAAAGCCTTTTGATAAAATACAACATCCATTTCTATTAAAAACATTAAAAAGTATAGCAATAAATGGAGCCTTCCTTTTTTTTACCAATTCTATCATTTATTTTTTTCATTTTTCAAATGCTTTATTAACTTATGATTTACATTATTCATTTCTGCCAGATTTTGAGGTACAAATTTTCTCCCCATTTTTCCCTTACCCACCGCACCAAAATAGCAGTCCCACAGGATATCCCCTCCTCCAATCTGCTCTCTCCCATATTTTCTCCCATACCCCTTTTGACTTTTCCAGTGGATCTCTATTCCCCAGTGCCTGTATATCTTATTTCCCAATTACATGTAAAATAGTGTGTGTACGTGTATATATATATATATATATATATATATATATATATATATATATATATTTGATTTTAAAACTTTGAATTCCAGATTCATTCCTGTCCTCGTTATCACGCACCCTTACTGGGAAGATAATTTCAGTATAGGTTGCACATGTGAGGCTAATGCAAAACAATAACTTAATAGATATATTGTAAAAGACTGATTATATTTCCCTCCCTCCTATCCCACCTCCCACTTTTTCTATTCTCTACTTTAATCCCATCACTTTTCAAAAGTGGGTGCTTCCAACTTCCCTCCCCCCCAGCCTGCCCTAACTTCCATCATCCCCCCTCTCATGTGCTTCCCCCCTCTCCTCTCCTAGAGGGTGAGGTACCTTATTTAGTGTGTATTTCATTCCCTCCTCAAGCCAAATTCAATGGGAATAAGGTTGATGTATTCCCTTTTGCCTTCCTATTCTTCGCCTCCATTGTAACCATTTTCCCTTGCATCTTCTATATGACACAGTTTACCCCATTCTATCTCTCCCCATCTCCTCTCATTATATTCCTCTCTCACCTCTTAATTGCACCTTTTATGTATCATCCTTTCCTGTTAAATTGGTCCTGTAGCCTCTATCTATGTATATTTGTAAACATATATACAAATATTCACATATATATTCATATGCCCATGAACACTCCAATATATATGTTTCTATTCCCTTCAACTACTGAGAAAAGTTTCATAAGTTACAATTATTGTTTTTTCATGTAGGAATGTTAATAGTTCAACTTTGACAGGTTCTTTATGATTTCTCTTCCCTGTTTACCTTCTCATGCTTCTCTTGCTTCTTGTATTGGAATGACAAATTTTCTATTCAACTCTGTTCTTTTCAGCAAGAATGCTTGAAAGTCCTCTATTCCACTAAATGACCATATTTTTCACAGAAACATGATACTGAGTTTTGCTGGGTAGGTGACTCTTGGTTTTATTCCCAGCTCCTTGGACCTCCAGAAAATCATATTCCAAGCCCTTTGATCCCTCAGTGTAGAAGCTGCCAGAACCTGGGTTATCCCGATTGTGTTTCCACAATGTTCAACTTGTTTCTTCCAGGCTGCTTGTAATATTCTCTCCTTGATCTGGGAATTCCAGAACCTGACTATAATATTTCTAGGAGTTTTCTTTTTGGGATCTTTTTCAGGTGATGATCGGTGGATTCTTTCATCCTATATTTTGCCCTCTGGTTCTAAAACATCAAGGCAGTTGTTGTTTTTTTTTTTTTTTTGAGAACTTCCTGGAGGATGATTTCTAGGTTCTAACTTTGATCATGGCTTTCAGGTAGTCCAATAATTTTAAAATTATCTCTCCTGGATCTATTTTCCAGGTCAATGGTTTTTCCCATGAGATATTCCACATTGCGTTCTCTTCTTTCATTGGTTTGGATCTGTTTAACAACATCTTGATTTCTCATAAAGTCATTTGCTTCCATTTGCTCCAATGTAATCCTGAAGCAATGATAGTCCCAACTGAGCTTTTGAGATTCTTTTTCCATCTGGCAAATTCAGCTTTTTAAGGCATTCTTCTCCTCATTGCCTTTTTGAGCCTCTTTTGCCATTTCAGTTAGTCTAATTTTTAAGATATGATTTTCCTCAGTCAGGCTATTGACTCTCTTTTCATAATTTTCTTGCATTGTTCTCAGTTCTCTTCCCAATTTTTTTCTCCACTTCTCTTATCTGTTTCTTATGGTCCTATATGGCCTGAAACCAGCTTGTATTTTCCTTTGAAGTTTTTGGTGCATGAGTTCTGACTTCACTGTCTTCCTCCTGTTCCATGCTTTGCTCCTTTTTGTCCCCCAAATCGGAGTCTAATATTGGAATCTTCTGTCTGCTTTGTTTCCTTTGCCTGGTCATGTTGCCCTTCAGTCACTTGACCCCTGTGCTTTTTGCCACAGTAGGACTCTGCCACCAGACAGGGGAGCTTTCTTCCCAAACACTGGGGTTTTCTCAGCTGTCAGAGGTATTGGATGGGTGCCCTCTCTTAGGTCTTCACACACTCTGGCAAGCTGGACAGACATCCTAGGACCTCCACCCTAGACTGCAATCCAGATCCAAGAAGGTTAAAGCAAGAGCTATTACCCCTCAGACTGGTTCTTGGTCCCCCTACACTCTGCAGGCCAGGAACTGAAGCTGCAATGTGGAACTGGCTGGCTGTGCTGGCATCTCAGTGGCTTCTTGCCCCGGGGGAAAAAGCCATGCACTCCCACTTACTGGGTCCCAAAGTCCATACTGCTCTGACCTCTCTCTTTGTCCTTCGCATCTATGTGTTGATAAATCTGGAAACAGCCATAGCTGCTGCTGATCTGGCATCGCTCCTGCTGGTGGCTGGTCAGGCCCAACCTGGGGCTAAAACCTTGCCATGGGGCTCAGCTTGGCTCCCAGAGCACTGTGTTGGCCCATTCCTGCCAGCCTGCCCTGCTGTCCTCAGTGGGAGCTTAGCTTCTCTGTGTCATTTTGTGCGTTATGTACCTCTGTAGGCTTCCTTAAAATACTAGGCAGCATCTATTTAAAGCCATAAGAAAGGATTATATGTAATGGGGAGAAGCTACAAGCATTTCCAATATGATCAGGGGTGAAGCAAGGGTGTCCACTATCACCCCTCTTATTCAATATGGTACTATAAATGTTAGCAGTAGCAACTAGAGTAGAAAAAGAAATCAAAGGAATCAAACTAGGCAAAGAAGAGACCAAGCTATAACTCCTTGAAGATTATATGATGATATACTTAGAGAATCCTAGAGAATCAAGTAAAAAACTACTTGAGATAATAAATAAATTTGGCAAAGTTTCAGGATATAAAATAAACCTTCATAAATCCTCAGCATTCCTATATATTTCCAATGAAATTCAACAGCAAGAGATAGAAAGAGAAATCCCATTTAAAGTTACTGTAGACATTATAAAATATTTGGGACTCTACCTGCCAAAACAAACCCAAGACCTATATGACCACAACTATAAAACATTTTTCACACAAATAAAGTCAGATGTAACTAATTGGAAAAATATCGATTGCTCATGGCTGGGACAAGCTAATATAATAAAAATGACAATTTTACCTAAATTAAATTATATATTTAGTGCCATACAAATTAATTTACAAAAATAAACTTTATAGAGCTAGAAAAAATAGTAACAAAATTCATTTGGAAGAATAAACGGTCCAGAATATCAAGGGAATTATTGAAAAGAAATGCTAGGGAAAGTGAACTAGCTATACCAGCTTTCAATCTGTATTATAAAGCAGCAGTCATCAAAGCTACTTGGTACTGGCTGAGGAATAGAGGAGTAGATCGATGGAATAGATTAGGCACACGAGATTCAGAAGTCTATGACTATAGTAATCTATTGTTTGATAAACCCCAAAACCCTAGGTTTTTTGGGATAAGAACTCACTATTTGACAAAAACTGCTGGGAAAACTGGAATATAGTATGGCCGAAACACCATATACTAAAATCAAGTCTAAATGGGTATATGATCTAGGTATAAAGGTTGATACTGTAAGCAGTCTCAGAAAACAAGGAATAGTTTACCTGTCAGATTTGTGGAGAGGGAAAGATTTTATGACTAAACAAGAATTAGAGAACATTATAAAATGTAAAATGGATAATTTTGACCACGTGAAATTGAAAATCTTCTGTACAAAGAAAGCCAATGTGACCAAGATTAAGAGGGAGGTGGG
>NW_027185863.1:23716548-23749764 GCF_028583685.1 Petaurus breviceps papuanus | reverse complement strand
ACAGTCTCAGAAAACAAGGAATAGTTTACCTGTCAGATTTGTGGAGAGGGAAAGATTTTATGACTAAACAAGAATTAGAGAACATTATAAAATGTAAAATGGATAATTTTGACCACGTGAAATTGAAAATCTTCTGTACAAAGAAAGCCAATGTGACCAAGATTAAGAGGGAGGTGGGAAATTGGGAAAGGATTTTTACAACGTATATCTCTGACAAAGGACTCATTTCTAAAATATACAGAGAACTGAGTCAAATTTGTAAGAATACAAGTCATTCTCCAATTGATAAATGGTCAAAGGATATGAACTGGCAATTTTCAGAGAAACAAATTAAAGATATCTGTAAGCACATGAAGAAATGCTCTAAATCACTATTGATTATAGAAATGCAAATCAAAACAACTCTGAGGTACCACATCTCACCAGGCAGATTGGCTAAGATGACAAAACAGGAAAATGACAAATGCTGTCGAGGATGTGGGCTATTTGGAACACTAATGCATTGCAGGTGGAGTTGTGAACTGATTCAGCCTTTCTGAAGAGCAATCTGAAATTATGCTTAAAGGGTTGCAAGTAATTTCATATCCTTTGACCCAGCAATACCACTCCTAGGGTTATATCCCAAAGAGATCATAGAAGTGGGAGGAAGACCCATATGTACTAAAATGTTTATAGCAGCTCTTTTTGTGGTGGCAAAGAATTGGAAATTAAGGGGGTGCCCATCAATTGGGGAATGACTGAACAAGTTGTGGTATATGCATGTTATGGAATATTATTGTGCTATAAGAAATGAGGAGCAGACGGTCTTCATATTTACTGGAGAGGCTTATACAAACTGATGCTGAGTGAGAAAAGTAGAACCAGGAGAAATTTGTACACAATTAGACACAACATATGTGTGATGACCAACTTTGATAGATTGGACTCTTCCCAGCAATGCAGTGATATGTGAATCCCAAAAGACTCATGATGGAAAGAAATGTGTACATCCAAAGAAAGAACTAGAAAGAACTGAGTTTATACCAGATGGAAGCATAATACCTATCTTCTTTTCCTTTTCTTGTTTGGTTTTATGTCCTCTTTACCATTTTTCATTCCATCTGATACAAGCCGTCTTTATAACCTGACAAATGTCTAATGTGAAAGTATTTACAGATCCTATACTTGACTGTATGACGCCATGGGGTGCGGGGGGTAAGGGAGGGAGAGGGACAAAATGTGAAACTCAAGGAATAGTGGATTTGAAACTTGTAAACTAAAAGTAAACAAACAAATTAATTTTAAAAAATTAAAAAAATACAAAGATATATAAGAGATAAAGATTCCTTTAATTCAAGATTGTAGGCACCAGACTTGTATTGTGAGAAAACTTCCTTTACAACCTACTCAGAGGAGGAAGAGGAGTGCCAACAAAGCATCCCTCTGCAGCTGTGGGTCTAAAGTCACACAATGAGGAGGTGAGGTGAGAAATTCAGACTTGGCCACCCCTTCTATTTTGAAGTTGCCCAGAAAGTGTAGGCTTGTAGCCCATTTCAACATAATACAAAATTCTCATTGTGGAAATTTTCTCCACTAGATCAGTACCTTCTTTGCAAATCACAGATATCAGATTTCATGGCATTAGTGAAAAAGTAAATGGCTCACTGAAGGACACACAGGTAGTGTGTCTCAGAGGTAAGAGTCGAATCCTGCTTTAACTGGTTCTGAGGAGTGCTCTCCGTTACTCCTCACTACCTTTTTTAGGAGTATAGCATCTGATATTCTCAATAGGTATCTCATGAAAGTAATAATAACATCATTCTATGCTTTGCTTTTGAGGTTGGTAATGATCAGGTATGTTTGGGGAGACAGGGTCATGCAGTTAAATTTTATTAACATGCATATGTCTATGTTTGAATTGAATATTTTCTTTTTACCCCTATAGTATATGATAGAAGGAAGTGTTAAAGATTAAATATTTGACTAGTAGATTTAAATCTCATTAATGTAATCAATAGTTCTTGAGTAGCTTTAATTGTGCATAGCCCTTGGTAAGATTGTGTCCAACAGAATTAATGTTTGCTTACCTTTATTGGCATTGTTAATTCTCTGCCTTCAAAATAGGTTTGGTAAATTTCCAAAACAAAAAAGATTTTTGGAGATATTCTTGGTGTGAGGAATAAAAGGAAGCAAGATTCTGGGTATCTGTAAATGTTAAGGGAGAAGGATTGGAAGACGGATAATTAATTAACCAATAAGTCAAGTAGCATTTGTTACAGGACTGATAAAAAGAGCTTGAATTTGCAAAATATTTTGGGATTTGCTAAGCCCTTTAGATGTATTATCTCATTTAATCTTCACAATAACCTTGTGAGGCAAGTACTTTATTTTCTGTATTTTACAGATGAAGAAACTGAGATTCAGAGAGGATAAGTGGTTCCCTTGGGGTCACAGAGCTAGTAAGCATCTGAGGTATTATTAGGATGCAGGTCTTCTTGACTATGAGTTTAACAGTATTGCTACTGGGCCCACAGCCATGTGCCAATCACCATGCCATATGCTAGAGATACAAAGACAAAAATGCAGTGTTCTTTCCCATCTAGGGGTACTTACAGAATATTTATGCACAAAATAAATACAGGTTAGTCAAGAAGGGACAACATTAGTGTGTCTTGGGATCAGGAAAGACTTCATGTACAATATAGTATTCAATATTAATTCTAAAGGAAGTAAAAGATAATAAGAGGTGGCAGTGGGGACTGAGAGTGTTTCAGTAAAAGGGGTGGCCAATGTTTTGGTACAGTAATACAGGATCAAATGTTGCTTGTGAGGAAGAGTAAGAAAGGCAGTTTGACTGACCAGTAGAATATAGGAGGTGACTGATGTATGATAGGGCTGGTAAGGCAGTTTGGGGTCAGGATGTATTGCTCTTCTGGAAAAGAGATACCTAACCTCTGAAATATAGTAACAACTCAATTGTCTCTGGTTTAGATTTATGATAGGATCCAGAGGGATACAAACTGATTTTTCCCATTTTGTTGGCTTTCACATAGGGCAAAGAGTATCAGGAAAATAGGAATATCTCACCATAGCAAAAATGTCCTAAAATTACTCTATTATCTTTCATTGGTCACTTTAGTTTTAAAAACAATACAGTTCTTTCTAGTATAATAAATTCATTTGTGAGGTGGTGGCTCAATCAGTACAGAAAGAGAGAGACAGAGACAGAGACAGAGAGAGACAGAGAGACAGAGAGACAGAGTCAGGAAGACTCATCTTCCTGAGTTCAAATGTGGCCTCAGACAGAAGCTGTGTGACCTTGAGCAAGTAACTTAACCCTGTTTGTCTCTGTTTCCTCATCTGTAAAATGAGCTGGACAAGAAAAAGGCAACCACTCCAGTATCTTTACAAAGAAAACACAAAATATGGTCATGAAAAGCTGAACATCACTGAAAGAACTCAAGAACAACAACAAACATACACACACACACACAAACATATGTATATATGCCAACTGAAATTTTACAACAGAAATTATATGTCAAATTTATCATTGATGAGCATAAGAATGATACAATATGAAATATCTTAAATATTTCTTGATGACAATTTATCAAAATATGATCACTACTTCTTTGATGGATCTGTTATAATTCTTATCATATTTAATAACCAGTAAGAGAAGGTCCACAGGTCATGTGGCTCACATTGCCTTTAAAATTACAGACTATTAGAAAATTCATGCTGGAGGGCCATAAGTATAGTCTAGTTCTGATGTTTCAATTTAGAGATAGGCACCTCCCTCTTATATTCTGCTTTAGAATAATTCACTCCCTTCCCTATTTTAACTAAGAAAACTGATTAAAAATGCTGGTAGCAGCAACAACTCTTCATTAGAAACCCCGGCTGTAGAATTCTTTCTATCTAAATTCCAATTCAACTTTAACATCAAGCTCATCAGGTGGAAAAACCCATTCTATTCAAGCATTGTGATAACAATTGAGAAAAAAAATCAAGGAATGTTGTACATCCTTTAAAAACAGTGCTATGCATTCTTTTCAATTAACTGCTTTCCTTTATCTTTTACTGGCCTAACTTTTGGACTAGTACACAGAGAATTCAGAAGTGAAATCAATATAACATTTGGAACCAAATGATAGATTACAATTAGCATTTATTTTGATTTAAGAATAAGAACTGATACTTCACAGTTATAAGATTATATATTTAGAATATGAAGGGCTTGGATATCAACAAAGTCAACCTTCTCATTTTGGCAATGAGTGAACTGAGGTCCAGAGAATGGAAGTGACTTGTCCAATGTGATACAAGTAATAGTAGAAGAGTTTGTATTTTAACCCAGGTCCTTTAGCCTTATTTCCAGTATACCAAAGGACCAAACTATACTATGCTGATATTGATGAAAACCATAACAAATGAGTTCAACCAAATATGATTCTGAAGCATGAGAACTACCAATAATGTTCTGATGTGCACTTACCATTGAACCAGTGAGAAAATGTATTTTTAAAAGAAAAAAAAGAAGATAAATTCACTTTTCACAACATTTCAACCATGAAAACAGTGGACTTTTGAAGTTAATAATATGGAATTAGTATTGTTCATTTAATTGGTTCCAGTCTACTGCAATGTCTAACAAGCTATGATAAAATTAAACTAATCTTTTATAATTAGTCCATTAATTTCAGGATATTTTTTAAAAAGATTACATCTGTTGTACCCAAAGTATGTCCTGAGGCGCCAAGAAATCCAACACCTTTCTAAGCTCAACTAACTCAACTGATTTGGGTACTTTGTTTTTAACATAAGAAATTCCAGCGTCTGTGGCAGACATCTGAAAAACTACAGATGGCTGCCTGAATGCATTAAGACAATCAGTTATGTAGCAGCTAATAAAGGGACCTAAGTCTCCTTTTTTTGTGAGCATTTCCTGTTTGTTGGTATAACTCAATGCAAAATATATAAAATGTATAATATGGCAAATAACTGTTGGTACTGATCATTGGCAATACCAAATAGCTGATCTGTGAGAGAGTATTTGTATGTGCTACTATCTCAAGTACTTTTAAATGTGTGATTTATAGCTCATTTCCAGGAGTAATCAGTTGAAGTTGAAACATGTTGACAATGCCAGAAGTAACTGAGAAACAGGAAACATTTATAACTATTCATTGTTAAATCATTAACCTTTATGAATCATATTTAATATCAAAGACCATTACAGGAACAAAAATGGAAATAATTGACATTCAACCATAAGGTCAGTAATAATAAGCAAACAACGATTTGGGCAAAGGGAAAAAAATAGAAGCATAAACTTGAAGCTGGGATTATGTAGCCATTTAGTTGATCACTCACTGTCTCTTGGATCTGCCCCATTCTGTTCACCCCTCTAGTCAATCCTTGTTATTGCAGTATGGGTATTCCCTTTTTTTAAATTTTCTTGTTTTAGTGTCAAACTATTATTCCTTTTCTTTTTTTATTGCATTAGCATTTTGAAATGTTTATTCACAAGTTTTTCTTTCTATTCCATGAGCCATAAGTTCAGATCTGAATCTACATAATTTAATTGCTAAACCTAGAATAAACAAAAATTCATAATGGATCATTTAATTTTTTGTCTAAACCTACCTTAGGCCTTGAATCTGTCAACTGAACTATCAATGATGCCTCTTTTTTCATGCCATCAAACATAGATGATGACAATACTGTCTTTTGTTCATAGAGTTTAGACATATAAGAGACTTTAGAGATTCCCAGTACAACCTCCTTATTTCGTCCATGAGGCTACAAGGCCCAAAAAGGGTGAATGTTTTGCCTGAGATTTGATAGGCAGATCTAAATGTTGATTTATCTTTTCTTACTACAAACTAATTGTTGTATCCATTACTACATTCTGAATTTTTGATAGTCCTTGAGGAAAGAAAACTGAAACATTTTAGATAATTTGGAGTTATAATTCCCTGAAACAAGTTTCCTTGGACCCTCTAAAGACTTATGACAACCTTTTAAGGGACTATTTTTTTCCAGAGTTGATGAGTTTCAAAGAGCTTTTTGGAGCTTATGGGACCAAAGTACCATTTGAAGGATGGTGGAAAACTAACCTTTTCATTTTGGGGGCTTTGTTTATAACTTCCACCATCCTACCTTGTATCTCTGACCATAAAAAAGAAGATGATAAACTGAGTGTGTAATATGATGCAGAGAATTTGAAATTATCAGAGACATATCTGAGGATTAGTGTGGTATGCGTGTGGCCATAATTATGAATTTATGAATTATACAAGCAGATTTATTTTTAAAATTTTCTCATCCAGGACTTTAATAATTCTTAATGTTCTAAGCCATTTCACATGCAAGTACACATAAATGAACTCAGAATGAATATATATGCATCTATATTTATATTGTATATATATGCATATACATGAATACATTTAGAAAGTACTTGTTGAATGATACAAAAGAAGAGAGAAATCTCTCTTTAGCAGCTATAGCATTTGCCATCATTTGAAAGCCAAAAGATCTGAGACTGTTTTCTAATTTATAGCCTTATACAATTAAATTTCTAAAATGACTCAATTCTAAAACTTCATTGATAATTGTGTTTTCCAACCATAAGGGTTGTAATTGAGCTTTTTTTGGCATGAGTTTATCAGTCAAGTATGTGTGGACAGGGAATTTCTAATTTTGTCTCTAATTTGAAAATAAAGAAAATAAGATTATATTACATATGTAGCATGTACATGTTATGACTTTCATGTAAACACAATCAATTATCACAGTGTCTGGTTTGCTATTTTGGCAATTAACCACATATAAATCATAATGACATAACCTTTTAAAATAATTAAAAGGATGTCTTTTTATATTTATTTTTTTACCTTGCTGATAAATGGTCGGCTTTTTCAGTTATAACATTTGGATAATTGTAGCCCTCTTACAGCCTTGGAGTTCATCCATGTATGTATATATAATGATAGAGACGAGAATAGGAGGTTTCAAAAAGGGCTGACGCTATCTATGAAATATCACTGAACTTTGCTACTCCCCCACGATGCCCCAGTAAGAGAATGATAAAAACCGAACAGAAGTTTTGAGAAGACAATACATGTTTCTCTAAGTAGGAGAAAGAAGGAAAGTCTCTCCAAATAAGAGCGAGGGAGAAAGAACACTGGAAAAAGAATAGGAAGACCCTGTTTTCACTGGTTACAATTCTGACAGCCCTCAAATAATATTCTTTACTTTTTGTGATGTTTTCCGAATCATAAATTAATATGTGTAGCCTAACAAGTGCTATTCACTGTGTAGAAAGACATAAAAATATTTTTTCTTTCTTAAAATGGATATTGTCCCAGATGAAGTGGAACATTTGTTTTCTCCATCTATAGATTTTCCTGCACATTCTCTGAAATTCCCCACCTTTGTATCTTAGCTAATCCTGTTGCTTATTCCTGCAACGACCATCAACCACAGTAACTGTGACTGTAACAACCACAGGACCACATCAAGCTTTATATTTATGGGAGAATTTCCCCAGGATGATCATTGAGATCACTGGAATTGAAGCATGTGTATTCCCAAGACTCTTGGATTCAGAAAGTCTGCTCTATATTCATCGGGATCTGAGGGGTGATGATGGACAAGGTAGTGGTGATGATGGTCTGACTTGCCTGCTACACACTACCTCCAGTAGTTACTTCACCACATAATAGTTTTAAGGACTATATTGCAAGCAAGACTTGTGGTCTGGAAGCTTCCGCAATTCTCAGGGCACTCCCTATCTGACTGTTGGGGGCAATTGATCAGCAATTACGAAGAAAATTAGATGGTCTCTCCACAATACATCTCTTCAGTGATGGCTGTGAAGGCAGGAAGGAAGCAGGTGTAGCAGTGTGGAGGACACTGTTATTCCCATGGTGCTTGGATTCAGGGTTCTAGATTTTTGCTCTCAAAGTCAGAGGGAAAGTGGTGATCAAAGTGGTGGTAGTAGTCTGACTTGCCTGGGACATACTACTTCCTGTGTCTCTCACACTGCTTTGTTGCATCAGTTAGGTGGGCTTGCCAGCTCTATGTGAGGCACTTGGTTGGGACTGGGTTGTAATCAGTACTGGTAGTCTGGGAGTTGATACCATTCCCAAGGTTCCTATGCCTACCTGAATCAGTATTTAAATCTCAAATCATTCACTTGGATCCCTACTTTACTAATCATTTGCTTTAAATGAAAATATACAGCATAGGAATGAAGATTGTTCATCTTGGGACCATTACTGATATGTATTGTATAGGTATAATATACCAGGTTGTGAGCCCTAAACTATAAGAACCATAAGGGCAGGGGTTGTGTATTACTAAAACTTGGTGTCTAACCCAGCATTCAGTACTATGCTTTGCACACACTAAATGAACAATAAATATATGTTTCATTTGTTAAAGTTTATAACAATGACAAACAAAATAAAATCAATTATAAACAGGGAATTTTTGACAATGATAAGATATATAAAGTGAATGTTCAGAAATTTTTTTTTTATTTTAAGAAACATTAAGCCTAGGCATAGTAGAACATGCTTCTATTCCCTGGTGCTAGGGAGGTAGAGAAATCACTTCATTTCTAGAGTTGTGAACACTATCAGGACTGATCAGTATTCATGATAGATCTGGAACTAGTGTTGCAAAATGGCATGAGTAGAGGTCTACCAGCAGATTGTCTGAGGAGAGAGGTAGCCTAAGGTCAGAAAAACAGAGAATTACAACTTCCGGACTTATAAATTTGGGCATTGGATTTATGAATGACCATGACACAACTATTCTGGGCAAGATAGGGGGACCCAGCTTCAAAGACACACACATATATATGCAAATATGTGCACACTGGCTCACACATCCCATACACAAACACACGCACAAACACGCCAAAATAAGAAAGTTTAATTTGTAAGAGATTTCAGAAAATCTTTAATATCACATTGTTCTCAATGCAATTTAAAAAATTTATACTGCTTAAAAAAGAACAAATTACAAAAAAACAATGAAGCTCAGTTAAACTAAACAACCTCACCTTTTATGTAGAGGAAGTGATAACCTTTATTTTGGATGTCAAGATTGAAAATTAGTATACTTGGAATTATCCTATTTGCTCATACCCAAATGCTTTTTCTCTCTAAAATTAGTTACAACAAAATATTCTGTTGCATCCATAATTGTATAAATGTTCCATTTTCATGGCCCTTTCAGTTTCATAAAACTTGGGTAATTTATTAGACTTCTCAATGTCACTTTGCTCATCTGTAAAATGGGCATAATAGTACTTGAATGCTATGTTTCAGGCTCAAGTAAAATAAAGCACTTTGGAACTTGAAGAACTATACAAATGTGTGCTGTTGCTATCATCACTATTTAATTATTAATTAATTACTACCACCACCATAACATCATCATCATCACCATGTTGATACCCATAAAGGAAGGCCTCTACCACTCTGGATGTCTCCAACTCAACTCAGTAAAGGATATGTCGCAGGTGTATAAGCATTCCTAGAGATAAGAAGACAATCATATCCATCAAAGGAAGGAATTCCCATAACGATGAGATTTGAGACACATTGAATATTATTATTTTTTTCTCAATATAAAATGAGATCAAGTACAAAGCAGCATTTTAAGTACAAAATAATCCTTTAAAAGGATAATAATGATAATAATCTTTCTTTAAGAGAAGTAAGATTAGGGTTATATATAGAAGACATTGTTCCTGGAAAATTATTAGGATTGATTAAAAAATATTCTTTTAAAAGTAATACTCTGTATTTTACACATCTATACTTTCATATGAAGAGAGACTATAAATTACTGTGATTCCTTTTCCTGCTTGCCTTGAGGAGATTTGTTTCACTACTCTAAGTCACACAAAGTATATCTACCATTAGCTATTAGAGTTCATGAAGTACTCTAGGCTATTCTGATATTATTGAATTGGAGGGCCTGTGAAATTAAACTGCCAGATATCACTGTGTTCTTGATATATTATTGATTTCCTTCAGAATGTTTTAGAGAAATGTAACAGAAACTCAAGATCAATGGGGAACTCAATTTTATTTGGCCTTTGGTTTCATTAAGCAACCTGCAACGAAGGTGTTTCCTTTTCCTGTCTCTTGAATATTTTTTTAATTAGAGGGAGGCTTCTTCTGGAAATTAAATGGTCATAAAATCAATCTTTTATTTATATGTTGCATTGAGTATGTATATGCATATGGTGGAGATGTATTTGTCATGTGTGTATGCATGTGCATATGTGTAAATATGTATGGAAAATATGCACATACACACATGTGCACATGTAAATACACGTGCCTAGGCCAAGTCATTTGACTTAATCTTTGTTTCACTTTTCTAATGGATAAAATATTGTATTTGACGATCTCTAATGTATCTTCTCGTGGTAAATCTATGATCAAATTATCTTCTAGAAAGTTAGCCCATGTTAGCCGTCTCTAGTTCTGAAGTCCATGGTCTTGACACTTTCCAGGCAGCCACTGTGCATCCAGTCATTTAGAATATATTAATATACTCTTTTCTTCTTGTTTCCAAAGATATGCTTTCCTAGTTCCATTAAAATTGTAAGTTCATAGACTGTAGGAACCATATAGTGGTATATAATAAACCTCAATTAATGTTTATTAGCTATATTTTTACCACTAGAATGCATTCATCAAATAAAATGTAAGCTTCTTTAGAGCAGGGACTGTTTTTGTCATTTTCTTCTTCTTTTTAAAAACTGTATCTTCAAGCCTCACCAGTGTTTGCCACAATTTTATTTTTCAAATTAATCAATTAGATTTTCTAAGTGGAATTCTATGTACATTGATATTTTTTTAAATAAAGAATTTGGAACATAAGATTGGAAACTTGAATTTAATATAATCCCTCATGACATCAGATACCTACCTGCATTTCCATTGTTTTGTTTCCATTAAATTGTACTCCCATTAATTTCGTGCAAAGTGTATCATAATTTGTGGCAAAATCTTAGCAGAAGTTGGAAATTGTACTAGAAAAATGTATTTGTATAGATGTTAGTAATTCAGACAACTTATAATAATGCTGATGACTTAGCTCTTTCTACTTATTTGTGTTCTAGAGTGCCTCAAACTGACTGTCCTTGCAAAAGGAAGAGGAATACAAGAATATTTATGTATAGGCAGTATTTGTACCAGTTTTATGAGGAGTTCAATATTAGGAAAAGTATTTGCATAATTAATTATGTTAATTTCACTATAATAGAAAAAATCAATGATTGTATCAATGCACATTGAAAAAGCCTTTAAAAATGGCACCCATGTATGTTTAAAAGGGTAGAAAGCATAAGAATGAAAAGATATTTTCTTAATATGATCAAAAGATTCTTTGTACAACGAAGGGAAAACATTATTTCACATGAAGAAAGAACGAAAGCTTTCACAGTAAGTTTTGGGTTGAGACAAGAATACTAATTCCTTTGCTATCTATGTATACATTTTATCAATAATAATAAGTCAAGGAAATGAAATTAATGGCTTAACCACAATAAAAAAAATCCCTAAGGAAAACATAGTGGTTCATTTAGAGATCCTGCAGAAATCAGTGAAAAATAAATTAAAATGATGTCAATCTTCAGTGAAGTATCAGTGGAAAAAATCAAATAATCTTGTCATGTAGCTGCCATATTATTTGTAAAATAGAGAAGGAAACAATATAAAACAAAATACTACCTAAAGCAACTTTACACATGAAATATCTGGAAGTTTAACGACTAAGAACAAACATAAACTTAAACAATTTTGTTCTTCCATTTTTTACTTGTGTCTTACTCTTTGTGACCCCATTTGGGTTTTTTTTTTTTTTTGGCAAAGATACTTTACTGGTTTGCCATTTCCTTCTCAAGCTTATTTTATAGTCGAGAGAAACCAGGCTAAATGACTTGCCCAGGGTCACACTGCTAGTGATTGTCTGAGGTCAGATTTGAACTCAGTCATATAAGTCTTCCTGACTTCAACCCTGGCACTCTATCTACTATACACCTCAGCTGTCCCAAAACTTAAACAAATATAACAGTAAATCAAAATTCCTAGAAAATAACCCTAAATAGCTAGAAAGTAATTGAATGTTCATGACTAGGGTCTGCAAGAACAGTAAAAATGACACTACTGCCAAAATTAACCTACACATGTAATGTTCAAATTAAGAAGGGTTGTTTTAGATAGTTCAATGAAATGAGAAAATTAATTTGGAGGACTAAAAAGTCAAGAAAATCAAGACATTTAAACAAAATAATTGTATAAAAGGTAGAACTTCACATTTTTCTGATTAAAACTAATTTAAAAAGTAGCAATTATTTTTAAATATATCATAGTAAATAAATAATTGAAATGAGTGGAGGAATATATTAGATAAATAAGACATAGAAATAAGAAATATAAAAAGGTTTTGTCTTTAATAAATCCAGGCACATAAAATACCAAACAAGAAGTTCCATTCTCCCAAAATTAATGAGGAAAAAAACACAATTAACAAACAAGCTGAAAAGCAGTCTACCAAAACTTAGATTTAAACTACCATTTTATCACATATGCCATAATAAATTTTAAATCAATAAATTATCTTAACATAAATATTTCTAGTATGTACATAATGCTTTAAAGTTTGTAAAGCACTTTACATTTTCACATGGGCAAAAATGGGTAAAAAGTAACACTATAAAAATTAGAGACAATACAATTTTTATCAATCATTATTATGATTAGCCAAAGAATTCATAAGTAAATGAGAGAGAAGAGACAAGAAATCACATATTTTTCTTTAATGTACACTAATTGTCCTCATCACCAAGTATCGGTGAGGCACTGGAAGGATAAAGAAATTCATTCATTTAAAACTGATTAGTATTTAAACACCTAATATATATTGATAGATAGACAGACAGACAGATGATAGATAGATAGATAGATAGATAGATAGATAGATAGATAGATAGATAGATGATAGATAGATAGATAGATAGATAGATAGATAGATAGATAGATAGATCACTTTATATTAATATCTGGACAAAATGAAAAGGTAAAAAAGATATTATTCCTTCAAAACCCCACCCTAGAGGATACCTCTCTCTCTTCCTCTCTATCTCTGTCTCTCCCCAGCCTCCCCTCCTCTCTTTTTCATTCCTCTTTTCCTGTAATCTCATAAAGTCTCCTGGGTGTAATTACCATGCATACTTAGCCCTTAAACATTCCTGAGCTAAAGTCCTAAATCACCAAACTGCCTACATGGACAGTTCCATATAGACATTTCCATATAAATGTCCCATAACCAATTCAAACTCAACTTGTACAAAATAGAACTCATTACCTTCCCTACTAAACCAGTCAAACCTTCCTCCAATTATGCCTAATCTTTTGACAGCACACATATTTCCTCATGTTCATAAACTCTGTATAATCCTTTACTTTTCACTCTCCCTCATTTCCCACATCTAATCTGTTACCTAGGACTTTTTTTTCAACTTTCCCAAAAACTCTTCTGCCCATTCCTTTCTTTCCACAGACACATAGTCACAATTATATTTCAGGTTCTCATCTAGATTATTTTTGGGACTCTTAACAAGTCCACCTGTTCTTATTTCACCTCCATGTAGCTGCTAAAATAAATTTCCAAATCACAAGCCTATGATCATGAACTTTGGGAATAAATGGTGAAACATACTTCTCTCTTCCTAGAAGAAAGGTGGTAGAATATGGACACAGTATATTGAATATACTGGCAAATTCAGGTTATGTCATTATTTGCTTAATTTTTGTGTATGTTACAACAATGGTGTATGTGTGTATGTGCGACACATACATAGGTAAAGACCTATTATATAAAAACAAAAGATATCAGCATAATACATTTCTTTTACATTTTTAAGGATAGGTTTATCCATATCACTCCCCTGTTCAAGTAGCTTTAGTGGCCCCCTACTACCATGAAGACAAAGTACCAACTTTGCTTTTATTTGGCAACTGGTGGTGCAGTAGAGAGAGTGATGGACCTGAAATCATTAAGAGAAATTCAGATTCTTCCTCAGAGACTCACCAGCTGTGTGACCCTAGGCAAGTTATTTAATTTCTATTTGCTTCAGTTTCTTCAGATGTAAAATGGGAATAATGATAGCATCTATGTCTCAGGGTTGTTATGAAAATAAAAGGAAATAATATTTGTAAAAGTGATTAGTACAGTGCCTAACATATAATATGCATTATATAAATTCTTATACTTTTTCCCTTTCCTGATTTTTTTTCACCTTACTCTTATTTCAAAACACTACATTTCAATCCAGCTGCCCTTAAATTAGCACTAAATTCTCTGCCTCATTGTCCTTTTGCACAAGTGGATCGCAATGCCTGAAATCCATTCCTTCCTTAACTCTGCCTCTTGAAAATCCTTTTCATCAATCAAGGCTCAAATTAGGTGTCATCTCTCATATATGGGAAACTTTTTCTGATTCCTTTGTTTCTCCCTCTCCATATAATATCTCATACCTATTTATCTGTTTAAATATCACATTTCACAGTAGAAGGTATGCTACTTCATGGCAGAGACAACTCTCTGTCTTTATCTCCCCTCCCCCTGTTTCTGTATTCTGGAGTCTATGTATACCTAATGTTTGTTTAATTGAATCATATCATAAGATACAAAATAATAGGCAACAAAACATGAGAAAACAAGAAAAGTGAAAATCTTACATTGTATCGGTAGTAGCAAGCACCCCAGCATCCCCAGGGTGGCTGCCAATACAAGTTCTTAGATCTGCTTTTCTTTTTTTTTTTTTTATTTTTTTTTAAAGCAATTGGGGTTAAGTAACTTGCTCAAGGTTACACGGCCAGTTATTTCTGGGTGTGGTCTTGAGTGTCTGAGCCCGGGATTTGATCTCCAGGTCGTCCCAACACTGGAGCTGGTACTCTTACTCGCTGTGCTACCTGGCCGCCCCCTTAGATCTGCTTTTCTAAAGGAAAGCAACTCAAAATGGGTTAACAAGCTCACTAATCAAACATATATCGTTTACCTAGTTCAGGGGAAAAAGGTCAGCACCCTGACCTTCAGAGTATACAGACAGAAATTACAAGACAGAGAAAGAGATCAAGCAGACAGGCTTCCAAACTGTCCAAACATTACATCCATACCAAATCGTAGTTACCAGAGAGGGAAACATCAACATCTGGGTTTTCAAAGCCGGGGGGCTCTCAACAACGGCTGCCCAGAGTCTCATCTGGTCAAATCACACAACACTTCTCAAAGTGAGCCCCAAAGCAAAGCCTCGCATCAGGGATTATATATATAGCCTTCTCCTGGGTCAGAGAACGTAACCATGCTCTTGACCTACTGCCCAATCACACAGCATCAAGGTATGGGCATTCCTACCACAGCCTCCATGTGACCACATTCAACCTATTAGGGGGCAAAGTATATTTTCAAATCAAGGAAGGTTCTCAGAGTCTCTTAAGCCTATCAAAGGGCCTAGGGTCAGTGAAGATCTTTAATTTGCATTTCCATTACAGTATCTGATTACTATCCAACATAAATCCTTACCATCAACTATGTAATTTCTCTTTTAACTAGAAAACTATGTTCATTTCTGCCATTTTTGCATATTTCTGTTTAGTTCATAGAAGAAATACTCTTTCTACTCCTCTCCATCAATTTACACCTCAAAAGTCCTACCATTGATGGTAGAATCAAGCTCTACCACATCCAGGAAGCCTTCTCTGATCACTATAATGATTTTGTTCTCCCTTGAAATGTATGTATGTATGTATGTATGCATGCATACATATGTTGTATACATACATACACATATGCATACACATGTACACATATATTTCTGCATATGTGTATGTATGTATGTAGATAGATGTGTGTGCATGGATATATGTATGTGACTGGAAGGTTCCTCAGAGATCATTTCTTCCAATTACTTTTTTTTTAATAGATGATAAAATTGAGATTCAGTGGGGATAAGAGATATTCTACATCTCACATAGCTAGTAAGTGGAAGTATGAGTTGAATGGTGAGCTATGGAGTACCAGGCCTCTTTTATACATTGTAAGGCCTAACATATATGTATATGTGTATGTATGTTTGTGTGCATATGTAATGAAATTCATTCAAGGAGTACATTTCAGGCATTGGAATCCAGCTGGGCAAAGTGAATGATAGAAGTCTATCCTAACCTTAGGATATAAAGAAGAAGGTGAGTATCTAATGTACACTATGAAACTGCTCTGAGTCTAAGAAGGAAATTAATCAGCATCATTCTACATGCTGTTTTAGGGGTTTGGGGATATTCAGAAATACAGAATGAAGAAGACCAAGTATATGGGTACTTACACAAGAAAAGAATTATCATAGATTGCAGTTATATCACTGTGAAGTGAAAAAGAAGGTTTTTTTACATGCAAAACTATTAAGTTCATGTATAATCTAAAGCCAGTTTTTTGGTTTTTATTTTCTTCCAATTGTTTTCAGTCATGTTTGCCTTTTCCTGACCCTATTTTGGGTTTTCTTAACAGACATAATGAGTGCTTTGCTATTTTCTTCTCCAGTTCATTTTACAGATTAGGAAACTGAGGCAAATTAGGAAACTGGGGGTTGTGTCAACAGTCATGGATCTAGTAAGTGACTGAGACCAGATTTGAATTGAGAAAGATGAATCTTTTTGAGTCCATATCTGGCTCTCTATCCACTACACCACCTAGCTGCCCAAAGCCACTACAGACCAAAACATATCAAATGATATGTGGATACATGAACAGCATAAGCTTGGGAAACATTTTATCTTGTCATCAGTACCCAGGTTCTTCCTACGAATGTCAGGACATAATTTACAACTTTATTGTTATTGCTCTTCATTATCTCAGTAGATTAATTTCCAGCCTTTCTCTTTTGGCAATTTCATTATAATTTTGAAAATATCAAACTTATTCTGTGGTTGGAGTGGGGGAAGGGAGGTGATAGAGGCATACATACAAAACAACTAACAGTTAAATAAATGACCCTCTTTTGATGTAAAAAATGAAATCCACATGGTTAATGCTTAAAATCTTTCCTTCAAAAGACTGTATCATTGAGTAAATAAATAACAGATGTATCTCTTTTAGATTTCTTTATTTCGTATCACAAGTCCCTAAAGTGTTTGAATTTCCAGATAAATTTTTGTACCCTTTAACCTTACTAGACATTATTTTTTCCATTTATTGCAGGTAATAACTACAATTAGAGTCCCTGGCATAAAAATGAAAAGGTCTCCAAAAGTTTTCTTGTAACTTAATTGTTTGGAACTCAGAAACAAGGTTCCAGGCTCATTTAATTTCATTCATAACATTTCTGAAGTTTAAAGGAGTCATAGTGTACTAGATAGAATCCTGGTACTCAAACCATCACTAGTGTTGTGACACACTAGACAAATCCCTTAACCTCTATATGTCCCAGGTGACTTTATGGAAAAACATTTTATCTAGAGTGATAGAATGTGGTTACAAATCTGCTGTTGACTTTCATTCAAGGATTATGTGATTTTGGGCAACTCACTTAATCACTCTGGGCCTTAGTTTCCTCATATATGGAAGGAGAGAGTAGGACTAGATGGCTTCTCAGAACTCTCCTGGTTCTAAAACTTTGATGCTATAACATATTATAGATCATGACCATTGTTGGTCGAGGTAATTTCCACACAGAGGAGTATGATTCAGATGGAATCATAGATTCTCCACAATCTACATGTCTCTTTAGTGAAATATCATTTCAATTAATTCTAACACATATTTCTAATAATGCTTTTCTAGGAATAAATATATCTCAGGCTTCAACTTGACCTTCCAGGACCAAATCTTTCAACACAGACTCAATTACATAATTGTGGAACTCTAGCTCTTGAAGCAGACTCAGAAGTTACTTAGTTCAACAACCATCCCTTCCACTGCATCATTGATAAGTGATCTCATTGTGTCAGCCAGATGACCTACAACTAGAGTAGCAACTGTGGGAAAAGACTGTCCCTGACCTCCAACACAGCAATAGAAGGGGGGAAAATCCCACTGTTGCCCCAGTAAAATCAGTGGCACTATCTGTGAAACTAGTGTGTTTCAATGAACCCTGAAGAAGCAGTAGCCCTCAGCCTCAAGATGATGCCAGGGAAACTCAGAGACTCCAGTGGAGAACAGGGTTAATAGTCCTCAGCCACATGCAACTTGTTAACTCTACTTTTGGATAACTGAAGATAATTTTCCCAATTTGGTAAGAAAAGACAGTCACCTCTTGGGAGGATCATATGAAAATGGAAGCTCTAGGTCTCCCTGGTGCCAGTTTGTACTTATGAATAATGAATTATGAATTACCGTCAGAAACACTATGAACACATGGACAACAGGAACACTAGAACATGAGAAACACATGGAGCATGTTAGGGGCTGATCGTATAAAGGTTATAGTGATATAACCATAGAATACATAAAATTCATTGATGCCATGGTATGATGAAGGGCCCAGACCTTAGAAGAATTCTCCTTTTAAATGCCATTTAAATCTTATGTCCTGATCATTGCTATTTCCCTTGTGCTTCATGATAAAATACTGATATTTTCCATAGTCTTTTATCCTTAAAATGCAGCAAATGGTTCCTTTATCCTTCTTCACTCAGCATTTCCATTGTCTACTGAAATAAAGGCAGCCAGTAGAACCCATTGTCTTTTGCTTCTTTCCTTTCATTAAGATCAAATTTGTCCTCCCCTTGCCCCCAGGGAAGAACCTATTGATAAAGTGACTTCCCTACTAACAAGTATAACAATGAAAAGTGTTACCAGAACCTTTAGCTTATCAGTAACTGTCAAGAAATCAGTTCTGTCCCTTGAAGAAACCTAAAAAAGAAATGCAATAATTTTCACTCTGCAGAGTAGTAAGAAATTTCCAATTTAACACACATACACACACACACACACACTTAATTTAGGAATTCTCAATAATACATAAGTATGTCCATGTGCTTGTATATGTGTCTATATATATAAAATATACATAGTTATTATTTTTATTCAGTAACAGAAATATAAAATTCCAACATGCAAGTTAGACTTGGAGTTAGTAGACACCCAATATACTAATTCTGTGACCATAGGTAAGTCACTTAACCTCTGTAAACCTCAGTGTCTTCAGAGCAAAATGGGGATAACAATAATTACATCACAGTATTTTAAGATAAGGTTTGTAATTCTCAAAAAATACCTGAAATTCTCAAGAAACTATTCTGGGTGTCCCAAAAGTCTTAAAATGATTTTAAACATTCACAACTTTCAAAGTATAAATGCTACAAACTTCCAAAAATGTCTTTATATGAATTTATTTTACAATTATATCATTTTGTAAATTATGATGATTTTAATTTTATTTTATGTTTTTATATTGTGTTTCAATCTTTACTAAGGTTCAAATTGCAAATACAATCATTTTAGTCACTGACCAGCATCTAATGAAATTTTGACAAAGTTAAAAATGCTATTAGAGGGATGGGGAACCTTTGGCCAAGAGGCCACTTGGACCCTCTAGGTCCTCAAGTGTGATCCTTTGACTGAATTCAAACTTCACAGAACAACTCACCTTAATTAAAGGTTTTGTTCTGTAAAACTTGGACTCAGTCAAAAGCCTGCACCCAAGGACATAGAAAGCTACATGTGACCTCAAGGCCATAGGTTCCCTACCACTGGCTATAGTACAACGTGAGAGTTATGTTGAAATTTCATAAGCAGCATCAATATTTTTAAATTTTAAATAATTAACCTTTGAAGTGTGTGTGTGTGTGTGTGTGTGTGTGTGTAAGTTTGTAGCCTATGTATTTTTAAGGTTATTAAATCTTAAAACTGCACTAAAACCTTCGGAACAAATATAAGAAATCTGCTATGACTCAGTACAATGAGTGATGTTAAGCACATTTTTGTCTTTTTATTAAAAACAAAATAAAAATGAACCTTTGACAAATGTGCAAATGACCACTTGAGGGCAATACCTAAACTTTGTGTCAATAAAATTAAAATGAATTAATTATTACATTCCCCCCAATGAAATGGGTATGTGAAATCCTTTAAATGTAAGTCACCTTAAGCTTATTGCACCTCTCATAAAATTAAGGGATTTTGGATGCTCTCTAAAGCACTTTCCAGTTAAATGTCTGTGATTCAAAGAATGCCTCTTCTCATGTATATAGGATTCGTATAACCCTAAAACTTCCAACTATAATTAGTGAACTCTATGTTACACATTTAAATGATAATTATAGCAAATATGCCTATGTCACCATACAATCACAAAACATTCCCTTGAAATCTTGGGGGGCGTAAGATACACATGGACAATCTCTACTTCCCTTTTAAAGAAACTAAGGTTTATTGAAGTTAATTGATTTTCTTAAACACATAAGCTAAAATGTGTTGCAATAGCGAGTCTAATCTCATCTGACTTCTCTCTCTCTCCAAGAACTCAAGCAGAATAATTTCTTTTCATTGGTATCTCCCATCAAGCCAGAGTATCTGGATGCTAAGCCTTCCACCATCATCTTCTTATCTTGGTTTCTATAGAATTCTTCTGGTTTATATAAAAGACCTTGGAGGGTACTTTGACAAAGATCCCTAGTTAAAGATTCTTAATCTGTAGTTCAGTCAATGCTGAAATTTATATATTGTTTAAAAATTATATGATTCTTTTTTGCTATTCATGAATCATTACTCTACAAGCAGAAAAGACAAAGTTGGTGTGTGTGTTTGTGTGTGTATTTGAGTGTGCACATGGATGCATGTACACATGCACATACTCTAAAATAGCTGACAACTATGTATATTTGTAGGGGACAAAGTATTTAGAAATAAATGGCTCACATCAGTAATAACTTACGTTGTGATTCAAATTTTCATGTGATTCTATTTGATGCTTATCATATATAGTATTTTGCAGGTTTTTTTTCTTGGAAAAAAGTATTAATTCACTCAGTCTGGAATAAGGATGCAGCAATAAATATACAACTGACTAGGTAATAAGATAAAATGTGTTAGTTAAATGATTTATTTGGTAATAATCTAATACAAATGTAATATATATGCATTTAAATTATCTAATATATAGCATATTATATGATTTACATTAGTTTATAATTTAGTGACTATGATAGTTCATAAACAGATATATAGACATAAAGATAGACATACAGACAGATGGATTGATAGAAAGATATACAGAAAGATGAAGGATGGATAATGGATAGGTAGGTTGAATAGGACTCATTTGTATTGTGATAAGACTCTGGGTTCTTTTATTCCTTCTTTCTGAGCACTACTTTTACACACACATGTGAAACAGATGGTGGTCAGGGGTATGGTTATCACTATTAATACTACCTATGTGTCAGGTTGAAGAGCCAATAGAAATGCTCTATCAGTGTCTATATCTTGAAAAAAACATTTCAGGGAGACAAAAAATGGAGTGAGAGCTATTCAGATTGAATTTGGGAAATTTTTCAGTTGCCCTGAATTTTTCATGTGAAATAAAGACCCATATTGGTAACACTAATATTGTTTGATGGCAGAGAGGTATTGTAGTATAGGAGATAGAAAACTGGCCTGCCTCTGTCTCATGCTGGCTGTGTGGGCAGCCATATAAATCACTAGTTGAAAAAACAAGTCAATCAGTAATGGAAGAAGAAATTCACCAGGCACTCCCTACACTGATGAAATCACAAGTCCAGTTCAAAAGAAATAATATTTTAGACACTGTGGTTGTAAACCATGAAATGTCAATTTCCAAAGAACTGAAGTCCTAAGTCTTCCAAAGGGTACTGGAGTGATGTCTTATAGGAATGAATAGAATATAGCATATTACCAATAAAGAAATACACAGAAAATATCATGTAAAGCATATCAAAGAAACATGACAGAGAAGTATATGGTAGCACTTAGGTACCAAGACCAAGGAACAGCTTTTCTGCTCCATTGGTATCTTTGCACTGTCTATTGGTACAGAGGAAGAAGCTCCAAAACATTTTTTTTGGTGGGGGGGGCGGGATATATTTGTAAAAGCATAAATACTTTATTCATCCATGTGAAAGGAACGGTGCAGTGGTACTTCCAGAAGATTCATAGGAATATATGGATAGCATATTAGTTACCAGTGGAGGAAGAGTTCATATCCGTAAGACTAGAAATGTATTGAATTAAAACGCATACTATCCCTACTATTGGTTTTCTGAATGGTCGGTATTAAGAGATAATATTGTCAACTGCTTGGACTAAAATAGGAAATCATTTTTAGGTGGCACTGACTCCTTTTAAATCAATTGAAGTTGAAGTCATGATCCAAGTCTGTACAGATGTGAAATTCAGGTTAACAATAATCATGCATTATTCTGTAACTATGGAAATTATAGTTTTAGTTTCTGGAGTATACATTCTTGAGAGATTAAGGTGGTTCTTATAAGCAGCTGCTTTGGATTATAAGTATAATTCTTTAAGGTTTAGAAAGCCATCTTGTAAAACTAACAGTGAAAAGCCACATGATCCAGTCCATCTTGGTCTTAAGATTACTTAGTATAACTAACATGTTCTCTTGCTTTTGGGGCCTCTTAAGAGATGCCACAAATCATTGATACCAAGACACTGTTGCTAACTTCCCATGATACAATGTGGCATCTGGCAACATTTCATTTGTCAATTTTTCACAGACATCAGTTATTCTAGCCTCAGACTTCTTGCAGAGTCTTCTTTATATATTAGAAAGAGCACTGAATCATAGTGTCGGGAGATGTGGGTTCAAGTCCTAATTCATCGTTTTACTCCCCATGAAACTTTGGTCAGCTGCTGCTGATGTTGACTACAAAATAATTGAAATATATCTAGTGTTTTCAATTTGGTAATTTGTTTTATATATAAGTAAATGTGTATGTGATATTATATATATATTATATTTAATAATATATAATGTATGATTATGTATTATATATTCATAACTCTAAAGTAGGTGTTGTGATTATTGAAACTGAAGCCCCAAGATGTTAAATGGTTTGTTCATGGTGACATAAGCTCTAAGGAATAGTATCTAGTCCAGGTCTCTTCTGACTAAACTGAGCATTCTTTTTATTTCATTAAACTACTATTATATAAAATAATTAAAAACTGACATGTGAGATTTACATGTAGACTACGTCGACTTTTTCCCAGAAACTTCATACCTTTCTCTAAATGCTCTTCACTAGATTTTAGAGGTAATGAAATTAATATGTACAGGAAAATTAAACATAAATATGCCATCATCACCACCACCATCATCATCACAATTGTTGTAGTTGTTGTTGTTTTAACATATTTTGGAATAATGAAGATGAGATTTTTTAAATTGAGCAATATTGTTAATATATACAAATATTCAAATAAATCTTCAATCTCATCTAATTAGAAATTCTATTAATTGGTTTAGATTACAACTCATGCATGCCTATTTCTACCATGAAACTTCTGTGCAATTTTCTCAAAATTTCTCCAAAGAAGGTCCATTGAACATCCTCAAAACCTTCCATTCTTTCCACTGACATCACAGGTGTACCAATGTGGCAGGATAACTATACACAGGTGACAGTTCTCTTTTACTCTTTGACCATTCCATCTATTCTTCTTGTCATATAGTGATATTACCATTCTCTAAGGAGAATTCCCTCCTCTCTATATTATGTACTTTAGGGATTTTTACCCCCTGAAATATGACAAAAATGTTCATAGGATGTGATTGGCTTGAGAGCAAAGACTGTGTCTTCTTTGACATAAAGCTTTCTTGTATCCTCTAGTCATATTTTCTGGCCTCTCTCTTTTTTATAACCTAGGGAAATTAAAAAGGTCCACAAGAATAGAGTTAGAATTTTTCAAACTTGGAGGATATCCCAAAACCTCACAAATAATTATGCACTATTCTAGTGCTTAGATACATTTCCAGATGCAGATGGTAAAGGGAAGTGACAACTTCTGAAACAAAATGATTAAATACCCTTGTTGAATATCTTTTCGATGATATATATCAATACAATTTTGAGGTTTTGTATTTTGCCAAATATTGAATGACCTAGGATTGTTTCATTGGAGGACAGCTAAGTGCCAAAATTAATAGCGAACTAGACACGGTCAGGAAGGTCTGCATTCAAATATATCCTCTGACTATCTATGTGACCCTGGAAAAGTCACTTAACCTCTGTCTGCCTTAGATTTCTTAGCTGTAAAAAGGGCACAATGGCACCTATTTTTCAGGCTTCTTTTAATGATCAAATGAGATAATATTTGTAAAGCACCTAATATAGAACTTGACATATATTAGATGCTATATAAATATTATTATTATTCCAATCCCAAATTAACAGGATACCAGCTTGATTAAAGTATGTTACTAAAACATAAAAAAATTAATACTTTTGTTCTGCTTCAAAGTTGCTGGTTGCTTATATATTGAAGTCTGATTTTATCCATCATTTCCCTCAATATGTTCTTGTTTGTCATACCACTCATTAGTTCTTTAGAAGCAGTGATATTCCATTTCTCCCTGCCATATAGCAACACTGGCAAAATGTTATTAATGAAAAGCTAGAACAATGGGGAGATTGGGAGAGGAGTCAAGAGAATGGAAAGAAGCAAACATTTTTTTCTAAGTCCTCCTAACTTAAATCAAAAACTTAAAATGTGTCAAATCAAATTCTTAAAGGGAAAGATAAGGGAAAAACAGTAATTTTTCCAGCCCAGAACAAGATAACCTAAGACAGAGAGGTCTGCAGACTTTGAGGTAGATCCTGATCAGAAATGGGACACAGCAGAAGCTGGTTGTACTGAACATACCATTCAATCCAAGCAATATCACTACTAGGTCTGTATACCAAAGATATCATAAAAATGGAAAAAGGACCCACCTGGACAAAAATATTTATAGTAGCTCATTTAGTGGTGGCAAAGCCTTCGAAATTGAGAGGATGTCCATCATTTGGGGAATGGCTGAACAATTTGTGGTATATGAATATAATGCAATACTATTTTCTATAAGAAATGATGAGCAGGCAGATTTCTGGTGAAAAAAGAAAAGACAAACAAAGCCTTGAAAGAATTACATGAATTGATGCTAACTGAAGTGAGCAAAACCAAGAGAACATTGTACACAGTAACAACAACATTGTGTGATGGTCAACTTTGATAGGCATAGCCCTTCTCAGCAATAAGGTCTAAGACAATTCCAAAAGACTCATGGTGGAAAATGCTATCTATATCCAGGAAAAAAAAAACAAACAAAAAAAACCTATGTTGTCTGAAAGCAGATTGAAACATATCATTTTCACTTCTTTTCTTTCTTGTGGTTTTTCCCTTTTGTTCTGATTCTTCTTTCACAAGATAAAAAAATGTGGAAATATGTTTACTGTAATTGCACATGTATAACCTGCATCAGATTGCTTTGTTGTCTTGTGGAAGGGGGAGGGAAAAAAGGGATAGAGAAAAATTTGGAACTCAAAATATTATAAAAGTGAATGCTAAATTACATGTAATTAGAAAAATTAAAATACTATTATGTGTGGAAATTTTTGGAAAAAAGAAGCTGGTAGTGGTAGAATAGTTGGCAGCCTAGAACCCAGGGTCAATAAACTTAGTATGGAACACTAGTTTAGAAAGAAATCACAGGGAAACACTCTACTAGCATGGGAACACAAGCATCTGGGACCTCTATTGCCTGTGATCCAGTCCTAGGTCACAGTTCCAGTGAAAATAGGGGTGGTCAGCAGCAGTCATGAGGGAACAGGAGATTTATCTGAGTAAGAAGCAAAGAGCAAAATAAGAGTTAATGAAGAAAAAGTGGAAGAATTGAGCTGTCCCCAGACTGAGCAGTAAAAGTAACAGGAGTTAAAAGATAAAATCTCATGCCAGTCATTCAGCATAGAGATGAGCAAAGACTAATTCGAAATAAAGTGCAAAGTTAAGAAAGAGGCTGGAAAATGGGCAAAAAATAAAAAAAAACAAATGAAAAATAACTCAACTGTAAAAAAGCTACTATGATGATGGGGAAAATCAAGACATAAAATGAGAAGAAAAAGTCTTGAAAATATTTATAAGAGAAGTCTCAAAGAAAAAAATACATAAATTGAACTATAGCCCAACACAGATTCCTAGGAGAAAGATGAAAAAGAAAAAGAAGAAAATCAGTGAAATAAAATTAGTAGAGGAAAAATTGGAGAAAGAAGTGAGGGCTGGGCAAAAACATTATGAGAATAATTTGGAATCTATGGATGCAGAACCAAGATTACGGATCAGAGAAAACATTTAGCAGAGTACTTTCAATATCCCCCTCTGATCAGCTTTAAAGAAAGGCCTCTAATCAATTCCTGGAATGGCGGAACCAATGAAAGGCCAGAGTTAAATCTTCAAAGTCCATGTTATGAAACACCAGTAGTGGGACCAAGTAATGGCAAAAGAAGTTATAGCAACTTAAGGCATTCTCAAGTCAGAGACAGTAAGGGGACCTGGCAACTGATCAGAAAGAGTTTACCAGAGATGCATGTACTAAAACTGATGAAGGATCAGATGGTGTTTGGCAACACCATTACCTATAGTCACTTCTGAGACTTCGTGCAAAGGCTGAGAGGAGCACAATCCATCCTGATGGAGATGAAACAGTGAGGGGGAAATATCACTTTTGGTCACAGGAGATTGGGAAGGCTAAGGTAAAATGTTGATTGTATTTTTGAGATTTTATTAATCAACTTATTTTCACTTTTGAGTTGGTGACCATGAACATTCAAAGTTATGCACAGTAGGGATAAAGTGTCTGACTGTCAGAGATAATGTCAAGACCTTGTCAATCTCAGCACCTTCCTACAGCAGTGACTAAAGCCCCAGCAAATTCTATCTTGATTTTCAGAAGGTGGCCAAAGTAAAGAGGTTTAGAACTATAGCATACAATACAATATTAAGGGAACTAGGTGGCACAGTGGATAGAGTACTGGTCTGTGAGTCAGGAAGACTCATATTCCTGAATTCAAATCTGGCCTCAGAAATGTAGTAGGTGTGTGGCCCTGGGCAAGTCACTTAACTGTATTTGCTTCAGTTTCTTCATTTGTAAAATGAACTGAAGAAGATAATGGCAAACTACTCTAGTACATTTTTTAAATATAAATTCATTTATTTATTTATTTTTCAACATTCAATTCCACAAAACTTGGAGTTAGAAATTTTCTCCCCATCTATCCCCTACCCTCCATTCCAAGATAGCAAGCATAGTGAATATCCTGTCCCCCAATCTGTTATCTCTTATGTCTTCCTCCATACCCCCTCCTCACTTTCTTTTAGGGCAAAATGGATTTCTATACCCTATTCCCTGTATATATTATTTCCAGGTTGCATTTAAAAACAATTTTTAACATTTGATTTTAAAAGTTTGATTTCCAAATTTGTTCCTTCTTGCCTCCTCACCCACTCCCCAGTGGAAAGACAAGCAATTGAATATAGGTTATACGTGTGTAGTTACAGTAGCAAAATAGTTCCACACTAGTTATATTGTGAAAGACTAACTATATGTCCCTCCAGCCTATTTCATCTCCCATTTATTCTATTTTCTCCTTTGACCTTGTTCCTTTTCAAAAGAGTTTTCTTCTAACTACCCTCTCCACTAGTCTGCCCTCCCTTCTATCATCCCCCCTCTTATCCTGTTACCCCCTACTTTGCTGTAGGATAAAATACCGACTTGAGAGTGCATGTTACTCCTTCCTTAAGTGAAACTCAATGAGAGTAAGGTTGACTCATTCCCTTTCATGTTCTACTCTTCCCCTCCATTGTAACAGTGTTCTCTTGCTTCTTTTATGTGAGATAATGTCCCCTATTCTATATCCCCCTTTCTCCTATCCCCAATATATTCCTCTCTCACTGCTTAACTTTATTTTTTAAATATCACCCCTTCATAGTCAACTCAGCCTATGCCCTCTGTCTATGTGTACATGAATATACATGTGCCTACACTCACATATAAATTTATATACACATACACCCTCCAATACATACATATATGTATGTGTGTGTATATATATCTTTCCTTCAACAATCCTCATACTGAGAAAAGTCTTATGAGTTCAATTATCTTTTTTTTCTATGTAGAAATGGAAATAGTTCAACTTTAATAAGTTCCTTATGATTTCTTTTTCCTCTTTACCTTCTCATGCTTTTCTTCTTGTAGTTTAAAGTCATTTTTTTTGTTCATCTCAGGTTTTTTCATCAAGAATTCTTGAAAGTCCTCTATTTCATTGAATGACCATATCTTCCCCTGCAGCATTATACTCAGTTTTGCTGGATAGGTGATTCTTTGTTTTAGTCCTAGCTCCTTTGACCTCTGAAATATCATATTCCAAGCCCTTTGATCCTTTAATATAGAAGCTGTTAGGTCTTGTGTTATCCTCATTGTGTTTACACAATACTCAAATTATTTCTTCCTGACTGCTTGCAGTATTTTGTCCTTGATCTGGGAACTCTGGAATTAGGCTATAATATTCCTATAAGTTTTCTTTTTGAGATCTTTTTGAAGAGGCGATCAGTGAATTTTTTCAATATCTTTTTTGCCCTCTGATTCTAGAATATCAGGGCAATTTTGCTTGATAGTTCCTTGAAAGATGGTATCTAGGCTCTTTTTTTTTATCATAGCTTTCATGTAGTCCAATAATTTTTAAATTATCTCTTCTGAATCCATTTTCCAGGTCAGTGGTTTTTCCAATGAGATATTTCACATTGCCTTCTGTTTTTTCATTTCTTTGTATCTGTTTTATATTATCTTGATTGCTCATTAAGTCATTACCTTCTAGTTACTCCAATATAATTTTGAAGGAGTTATTCTTTTCAGTGAGTTTTTGAAATTCATTTTCTGTCTTGCAAATTTGGCTTTTGAAGTCATTCTTCTCCTCATTGGGTTTTTGAGCCTCTTTTGCCATTTGAGTTACTCTATTTTTAAGGTATTATTTTCTTTAGTGTATTTTGGGTCTCCTTTAGCAAGCTGTTGACTCTCTTTTCCTGATTTTCTAGCATCATTCTCATTTCTCTTCCTAATTTTTACTCCACTTCTCGTACTGGATTTTCAAAATCCTTCTTGAGGTCATTCATGGCCCATAACAACTTCATATTTTTCTTGGAGGCTTTTGATGCAGCAGTTCTGACTATTCTGTCTTCCTCCCACTCCATGCCTTGATCCTTTTTGCCCCCCAAAAATGATTCTATGTTCTATTATTGCTTCCTCTGCTTGCTTATATTGCCAGACAATTACTTGGCTTTTGAGCTCTTTGACACAGTAGAACTCTGCTTTCAGAATGGAGAAAGCTTTGTCCCAAATCGCTGGGGTTTTTACAGCTGCCAGAGCTATTAGGAGGGCACCCTCTCTATGACCCCCACAAGCTCTGGCTCACTGGCCACAAACCCCAGGACCACCACCCAAGAACAAGATCCAGATCCAAGCATGTCAAAGCAAGAGCAATTACCTTCTCAATAGGTGATTGGTACCCATACAATGTGCAGGCCAGGAGCTTTGGATGTAGCCCCACTGCAGCAGCTGCAGCCATGGGGCAGGGGCTAAACCATGCTCTTCCTTTACCCTTCAAACAGAGATCCCCACTGACTTTTTATTTTCTCTTTGGTTTTTATGGGTAGAGAAGTCTGGAAACCTCCATAGCTGCTGGTGATCCACTCTCCTGAAGTCTTCTCTGGCTGGTCCAGGCCAGCCACCCTGGGGCCAGAACCATGGCTCACAGGGGGCTCCACTCAGCTCCCTGCCTGCTGCAATATATCTTTCTTGTTGGCCTGCCAGGCTGTGTTCAATGGGTGATTTGTTTCTCTCTTTCACTTTGTGGCTTCTGTAGCTCTAAAATTTGTTTAGAGCCTTTTTTTACAGGTATTGGAAGTGGTTCAAGCTGGAGCCCAAGCCAAGTTTATGCTTTTACTCCACCATTCTGGCTTTACCTGATACGTGCGATTTCTAACATTATTATCATTAGGGCAGTTAGAAGGAATTTACATAGGAAGGCATAAAAGTAACTCATTTATAAAAGGATGATGTCAAAAAATGAGAAAGTGGGAAAAAAGAATGTCCTGGAAGAAAGGAAAGAGGAAAAGAAAGAATAGGTTAACTTATTTTACACAAAAGATGCATGCAAGAAAATAAATTAAAACTTTTGAAATGGAGGAGAGAATGATAAGGAAGGGCAGAAAATACTTCAACTTTGCCCACATCTAAATTGGTTCAAAGGCTGAATATCTTCATATACTCAGATATTATATGAACATGATTAGAAAACACCTCACACAGATAAAGATAGATTTAAACTACTGGACGAATGTTAATTGTTCATGGGTAGCCAGTTCCAATAGAAAAAAAAAATAGAAAATTCTATCTAAGCTAATTTATTTCTTCATTGCTATACCAAGCTACCCAAATAATATAGAGCTAGGGAAAATAAAAACAAATTATCTGGAAGAATAAAATGTCAAGAATATCAAGGGAATTGGGGCAGCTATGTAGCACAATGTATACAGCACCATCCCTGGGGTCAAGAGGACCTAAGTTCAAATATGGCCTCAGACACTGACTAGTAGTTGTAAGTGGGCAAACCATTTAACCCTGATTGACTAAAAAAAATAACAAGGGAATAAATGGGAAAAAATGTGAAGAAACGTAGCCTAGCAATACCAGATCCCAAATTTATTACAATGTAGTAATCATGAATACAACCTGGTGATGTCTAAGAAATAGATTGGTGTATTAGTGGAATTTGTTAGATATACAACAGAGTAGTAAGTAACAATAGTAATATAGTGTTTGATAGACCCAAAGATTAAAGTTTTGGCATAAGATTATCCTATTTAATGAAAAAATATTGGTAGGAAAACTGGAAACCAGTTTGGCAGAAACTAGTTATACTCTAGTACGCTAGTGAACATCTTACATTGTATACATAGATAAGGTCAAAATGGATACATGATTTAGACATAAGGAGTGATATTATAGATCAATTAGGAAAGCACAGAAAAGTGCTCATTTCAGTTCTTTTAAAAAAGTGTAGAGTTAATGACCAAATTACCAACAGAGAGAGTCATGGGAAATAAAATGGATAATCTGAATTAGATGAACTTAAAAAGCTTTTGAACTAATAAAATCAATGCAAGTAAATCAAAAGGAAATGGTAAAGTATGTGGGAAGGAGGCAGGTGGATTCCAAATGTTTTCTCTGATAGAGGCCTCATTTCTAAAATATAAAGCTAAATGAGTGATTAAAAAAAGAAAAACCATTATGCAGTTTATAACTACAGAATGTGAAAAGACAGTTTTCAGGAGAAGAAATCAAAACTATCAAGTCACATAAAAATATTCTCTAAATGACTACTATTTAGAGAAATGTAAATTAAAGCAACTGTGAGATACTCCCTTAAATCTATCAAAGAAAGATGTCAAATGTTGAATGGGAATATGGAATAATTGGGACACAAATGCATGATGGAAGCAGTTGTGCAGGTTTAACTCTTTAAACTATCTTGTGGGATACTTTAAAACTGTTTCCCTCATCTTCAGACAAAAAATAATGAAATTTTCTTTAACTTTTGATAATAAAAACATTCTATAAACATTAGGAGGAGAAAAACGCACTTACATAATCAAAACCAAATTGATTTGAAGTGTCACCAATATAGTACAGAAAGTTTCCAAATCTGTATCAATCTATATTGCTGGAGAAGTAATGTTGTCCATCAGGCAAAGTCCTGTACTTGGAATCTGGACAGTTTGGGATCAAATAATTTCTATCTGTACATCACCCTAGGGAGTATCTTTGCCTTAATGTGTCTCAGGCAACTACTTAGGAATTATCTACTAAACCTAGAGAGGTTAACATTTCTTTATGCCAGCATATCCTTTGGAGATTCATAGTACTAGACATGATGTCTCTTGACTACAGTAAGACAACAAGCAAATTATGTTTTCTATGTAAAGCCAAACATCATCTTTATAGAGAAAAAGATTCTAAGAGCTGTGAACACACTTTACTTTTTTTCTAAATTAAACTTTATGTTTATTTTGAATTTACATCATTCATTTCCACAAGATTTTGAGTTACAAATTTTCTCCCCTACCCACCACCTCAAAACAGTGATCCACTGTCTACCCCTTACCCCAATCTACTCTTTCCTATATCTTCCAACATACACTCTCCAAATTTCCAGTAGGGCAAGATGGATCTCTATAGCCCAGTACCTGTATATTTGATTTCCCGGTTGCATATAAAATAATATTAATAATATTTTAATGATTTTATTTTAAAACTTTGAATTCCAGATTCTTTCCCTTCCTCCCTCCTGTAATGTAATACCAAGCAAAGGCAACTTCCCAGGTTCGAAATACCAGCATAGGTGCTCTCTATTTTATTCAGTAACAAACCCAGAACAGAGAAGATCAAAACATGACATCATTCAAAATACAGCATTTACTAAGTGTGATTAAATCATCTCCAAGGCCTACCCCACCCCAGGACTTTCCAATCATTCAATCAATTACAAAGTCTCTGTTCCAAATACTTCTCCACCCCTAGGCTATACCTTAATTAAGTCCACCACAAAGCCCCTCTTCTCAAATGGAGATTAGTTTCCAAACATAAGTAAAATACATTCATTTGCTCAAACATAGAACACAAAAAGGTCAAAAGTTCCCCACCCCTGGATCACAATTGAATCTACCCCAGAGTTACATCAAGTTTAAACACAGCACTTAATACCCAAATGGAGGTCTTTTCTTCATCTTGACACGAGGCAAGTTCTCAGCAATCTTAGTTCCTGGGGAGACAAGGCTTAGCAAGGCCATAAGATACATTGCCAGTCCCTTCATGAATTTATCCTCTGTCTGTAGAACAGTCCTAGAACCCCTGAACACATTAGCAAAGCCCTCTCCCAGGATTTCTGTAAACATACAACAAGAAAATCCTTCTTCAGGGCTTCTGAACCAACAGAAAGGCTCCCAGACCCCTGCAACAACAGCACTGTCCTTCACCAGTGGACAGTATTCATTCTGTCTGCCGGACAGTCTCCAGACCCCTGCAACAACAGTACTGTCCCTCACCAGTGGACAGTATTCACTCTC
>NW_027185863.1:23694133-23716538 GCF_028583685.1 Petaurus breviceps papuanus | reverse complement strand
AAACCAAGCCCAATACAGGGGAATCTCCACATTCCATTACTATCACACCTCCTCACCCACCCTTACTGAGAAGATAATAGCAATTCAATATAGGTTGTACATGTGTAGCTATATAAAACATTTCCATATTGGATATATTGTGAAAGACTGACTATATTTCCCTCTGTCCTATCCCGACCACCACTTGTTCTATTCTCTACATTAACCCAGTCCTTTTTCAAAAATGTGTGCTTCCAACTTCCCTCCCCCCAACCTTCCCTCCCTTCCATCATCCCCCCTCTCATCCCCTTACCCATTACTCGCCTGTTGGGCGAGATACCCAATTTAGTGTATATGTCATTGCCTCCCTATGTCAAGTTCAACGTGAGTAAGGTTGAATCATTCTCTTTTGCCTTCCTGGTCTTCCCCTCCATTGTAACAGTTTTCCCTTGCCTCTTTTATATGTGATAATTTACCCCATTCTGTCTCTCCCCATCTTCTCTCATTATAATTCCCTCTCACCTCTCAATTTCACCTTTTAAGTGTCATCACTTCCTATTCAACTGGTCCTGGTCCTGTGCCCTCTGTCTATGTATATTTGTACACCCTAGACAGCAATCCAGATGCAAGCAAGTTAAAGCAAGAGTGATTATCCCTCACACTGGTTGCTTGGTCCCCCTATAATCTGCAGGCTAGGAGCTCTGAAGCAGCCATGTGGAGGTGGCCACTGCACCTCAGCCACTTCTCCATCTGGGAACAGAGCCTGGACTGCACTGCTGGACCCCCTGTTCCCACAAAATCCACACTGAACTCTCACTTTGTCTTTCGCATTTATAGGATGATAATTCTGGAAACCACCACAGCTGCTGGTGATCTCCTGAAGTCCCTCCAGGTGGCAGCTGGTCGTGGCCACCCTGAGGCTAAAACCTGAGGAGTCACACAAGCTGGGCTCTGCTCCCAGGGTGCTACAATGGACCCTTCCTGTTGGCCCATCCAGCTGTCTTCAGCATGAGATTTGTATTCTCTCTGTCACTTTGTGGGTTCTGTTTCCCTAAAGTTTGTTTAGAGTCATTTTTTAATAGGAATTTGAAGTGGTTATGGAGGGGTCATATGGAGTTTTCCTGCTTCTGCACTGCCATCTTGGCTGCACCTTTGTCAAATTTTTACAGAAGAAACTTCCACAAGCAGGGGTGGAAATTCTGCCCCAGCCCTGATGGCTACCAGGGGGCTCTGGCAAGTCCCTCAGGGCCCACGCTTGATGAGCACAGGTCACTCTCAGGCCCTGCAGTTAGTGCAGACTTTCCTTCTTCCAAAACCTTTTTCTTGCTCCTTTTTCAACACACTTTATTAAATACCTACTATGTACCAGACATCATGCTAAAGCTGTGGGCATACAAAGAAGTTTAAAAAAAAATCTCTGCTCTTGAAGAACTCATAGTACAAGGGGGTAGATGACACACAAACAACTCTGTACAGGCAACATAACTGGGTAAATTGCTTAACCCCTGTGAACCTCAGTTGATCTATCTGCACATTGAGAGTAAACTTAATTATAGTGCCTAATTTATGAGTCTGCTGTAAGGCTTCAATGAGATAATGAATGTAAAGTATTTTGGAAATATTACTAACATGATATAAAAGAAAGCTGATATTACTGTTTCTGATATTGTCGCTGTAGCCAAATCTAAAAATAAATCTGAGCTGTCATAAGAATTTTTGCTTCTTCAGTGCACCTGTCATATTCTAATTTTCATTATACCTATTTGGCTATGTCTTATCTCCCCTGAAAACTTTAAGCTCTTCGAGGTCAAAGTCTCTATCTTATTTGTTACATTATGTCACTGAGGGACTGCTCAATGTTTGTTTCCTAGAATGGACTTAATAATAAACCCAAACACAGTAAGGCACTGCTTTGTAAGCTGTGATCCTCTATGCTGTCTTTTCTATTCTGGTAAATGTTTGCTCTTTTACTTAATTCAGGGCGACTCTTCATGTTTTTTTTTTTTTAATAGTCTCCAAGATATGTCAGAAGTTTTAAAACGGCACTGTTTAAAAACTATTAAAAAGCAAACCTGAACAAGAGATAAAAATTCAGAATTTAGTATGGGTTTTAATTAGATGTGAGGCTGGGACTCCCTCTCCCCACAAGTCACTCGCTCCTGAGGAGTCACCAGAATAGAGGAAACCCACACATAATTAATGGGCAAAAAGAGATGTATTTACTAAAGAGGTGCTTGAGTGATAAAGAATGAAGCACATTTATAAAAGTTAAGTCAGGATCTATCATGGGACTATTGATATTATTCCTGATGTGTCGGCATTTTAAAATATAGGTAAATGGATATTTCTTTGTTTCTTCTTTTAAAGAGTTGTAGTTATGACATAACAATGGCTGATCTCCTGATGTGCCTTCTCAGTAATTTAGTTGCAGCTCCATTTCTATGAATCACAGCCAAGTAATTAATCTTTTTACCTAGAAGACAGCACTGGTGATGTTAATAAAATACAGGAACAATAATACATTTATATAAGAAAAAGGACAGGAAAGACCTGTTTTAGGGTATTATTAAAAGAGGATGTTTTGGCAGGCTTGTAGAGAGATAGAAGCATGATATCAGTGTGCGAAAGATCTCATTACTGTTTAATAGTAGTGTACAGCAGACACACATGGGGAACAGAATTTGACTCAGAAGAAATATATTGGTTTTATTAAATACTGCAAAAGTAAGGTTGAGGGAAGTTCACTTGTTTGTATGCTCCATGACCGCATTCATTCTAATTGCCTTTTCAAAGCATTCAAAACCCATTCTATAGATAGGCTGCATCTGTTTTGTTTTGCTTTTTTTTTTTCTCCCAAGACACACATTATCCTGATTAAATATTTGAAATTAAGATCAAGTGATTTCGGTATGTATTCATTTTGATTATGCTGACAGGTTTTATAAGGGGAACAAAGTTCAGCAACATCTTATAAGTATTTCAAGAATCAGAAGTGGTACAATTTGCTGCCTGAGATGGTTTAATTTGCATATTCTGGAAAGATGCCACAGATTTAGATTTGGAAACTGCCTCAGGAAATTTATAGATATCAATGCTATGTTTTGTGATTTCTAAATTTCCTATTTCCATTCATTCAAAACAATAACAGTTATGAGGTGAAATGAATGGAGTGATAGATTTGAGACTTAAAATATGAGTTTGAATCTCATCGTCAACTCTTACACCTGTGTTACCCTGAACAAGTCATTTGATCTGTTTCAAAGTCAGTTTTGTAATCTGTAAGTAGAGATAATAATGCCAATTGTTTCACATGTGTTTTGGGAATTAAATAAGATCATGTATGTACAGTATTTTGCAACCTTTAAAGCAGGATATAAATGTTAGCTACTATTATAATTAACATGAATAGAAATATGTGACACAGAGTTCTGTAAAATGAAATTCAATTATTTTCCACAGATAATCCATGACAATGCATGGAAAAGTAGCATGACACAGTGCCTTAAAGATAGTAAGACTTGAGTTAAAGTATCACCTCTGACATATACTGGTTTGTAACCCTGGACAAGTCACAACCTCTCAGTGCTCTAAGACATAGTTTTTTTTTTTTAATTTATGTTCTGATTTTCATTGGTAGATATAGTTTTCTTACTTGAGAGTCAACTAAACCAATTAAATCACAGATCTAGTCTTAGTCACTATCTTTGCCAATATGATCTTTACCATATGATCCTCAAAGGAAAATTTCCTGTTCAACACACAAAACTAGGTTACATTTTATTAAAGTGGTTTATACCAAAAGTCTTTGTATGAAGAATTCTGGTTATTTTATTTATGAAAAAATATTTTTGTTGGAGATTTTGCCTGACTTTGTGGGGTTAAAACAGCTGGATGACAAGTGAACAAATCAGTCAGTCATTTATATGTTTAGTCTACATAGACTAAATATTCACAGATTGAGAAGATCCTGCCGAGCTCATGAAAACCCTTGTTTTCCCTTCCAATGTGTACATTTAGAATGGAAATAAAGATTTCTTGCCTCTTGGGATTTCTTGGTTCCATCCTATACTCAAATACAAACAATATTTTCTAGTCCTAAATAATCTGTTCTTAATAACCTCATATATATGTGTTTTTTTTGTCCTGCTATAGTTCCTTTGAGTAGATGAATTTTGAAAATCAATTCATTTTAATCCAAAGAAATTCAACAAATATTCATTAAAACCTTACTACATAGACAGGACCTGGGGATAATGAGACAGAAATCAGACAGTAGTTTCTTTCAAGGAGCTTCCATAACAAATGAGTGAAAGTGCTGGAATAGGAAATCTTCATTTTAATAAAAAATCAGTTGTGACCACACCCCCCATGATATGGCTTTTTTTAATGCCTCAGTCACCTGAGTTATAAAACTAAATGATTGGATTAGATAATCTGTAAGCCTCTTTTTTGGGTTTGAAATTTTATGTGTGTATATATTTCTAAAATGACATGTGCTTTTATTCACTACCCAAGTCAAATGTAACATTTATGACTAGAAATTCTATGATCCATTAAAACAACGCAATAAGTCAAAATATTGTTATTGTTATGCAGGAGATTCATTTATGTAAAAATAAGGCTTACAAGGAAGATGAGTTTTTATTTCCTTTTTAAAAATGAAACAATCTTACATTTTAATAAATCCTCTCTGCCTATCAAAAAATGGAATACATCTCTAAGAGTTAGAGCCATGTGCTATGTTTACATAAGAACTAACCAATTTAAAAAAAGATTCAGGTGAATATGATAAATGGGGTGCTTTTGGAAATATCTCCTTAATAATATTGATAATTGCTTGTTTAACAAAAGTCAAATTGTTTTCAAATTTTCTATTGGTTTTGCTATATAGAGATTTTTTTTGCACTAACATAGTCAGAGAGAGGTTTTAAAAATTTAAAATTAGAAATGCCTTTGAACATTTCCCCCTGCATTTTTCTACTATAGATATATATCTACTAAATTACCCTGATGAAATATCTACAATCCCCATCAGAGATCAGCCAAAATGATTTCTTGGTTGTAATAGGAAATGTTAGGGAAATAATATGACAAGGAAATCACGGAGGGCTGTCATTATAAGGGATGTGGTTTCCAAGAGATGATGAAATCTTTATTTAGTCTGAAATGGTCTAACACCAATTTTGACTACAATCCAGTCTACTGATCAGCACAAGGTATGAGCTTCATTGATAGAAAAACAGCCACATAATCTGCAGGTAGACAGATACCTCATTTTCTGAGATACCCACAATTTTCCCCCAACCGGCTTGTACTTTTCCTAGTTAATAGTCCATACACAAAGTTCACCAATTCTCCAAGCTGCAATTCATAGTCATTCTCTGTCAATTAGACCCAGATGGCAAAATTAAAGGCCCTTCACATCATTGCACAACAGTAATTTTAGTTCATCAAAGATCCGTACCCCATGCAGTTTTTTCACAATTAATATTTAAGTTCCTGTTGGGCAAATGCTTCATGAACAATGACATGTACTCTGGGGCTAGAGGATCCATCTTCTTGTCAGGGCTGATGGAGAAAAGAAAAGTAGTGTGAGGACATGATAATTACATAGTGCCTGAAAAGGTGGAAGGTGAGACAGTACAGATGGGAGGGAAGATGAAAGAAGCTTTCACTCTTAAAGAATTTCAGGAACAACAATGAACTGTAACTGAGCCTTATCTGCAGTGGAAGAAGTTCTGAGCCAGGAAAGACTGAAGAAAAGAGAGAGGTAACTGAATTGGGGGCATTAAGCATATTCCAGAAAATTTAATGCTTAAAGGAAGTAAATTCAATCCAACAAAAAGCCAGAAATTCATGGTAAACCTGTGTGTATTTTTTTAGTCAGTCTTCCAAAAAGCAATGCCTTCTGACTGAGTTATTTCATGACAATCATTCTGAATTAATCATTCTGTGTGAAGCTGAAGAGAAGGAAATTCTCCATTTGCTGGGTTTGCGATTCTCTCACTGGAGTAAAACTACACAACTGAATTGTTTGGTCTCATAGCCTTTGTCATATGGCAAATTAAGATTGGTATTCCATGTTTTCCATAGTGTCACTTGTAGATTATTCACTAATATGACTCTCTGGTTGTCCTACTACTGTTATTGATGGAAATTACTTTCAAGTTGTAGCTGAAACTCTGATGTTGAGTTTATGCTTAAATAATCATAGAGTCATCAACTATTGTACCACCACAAGATGTCCCATAATGAGTTTCCTTTCCCTAAACTTTGCCACTAATGCCTAATTCTAAGTGACCTCCTGGGCACCTTGATATTATCTAGTTTTCTGATAAAACTAGGAGGAAGTCACTCAACCACACAAGAATGAATCTACTGAGACTCTAAATTTGTTTGACTATATTTATTCTGAGGATTTTCTTTTTTTTCCCCTGGCAGTAGAAAAAATAAATGCTTTTAATTGAAAACACAATTAAAATAAAGTGAAAATGAATTTAAAGGACATTTGCATTTTTCTGTCTTTCCTTCCCAGAACAAGTGTTAGAAGCAAGGAGCATCTTCCCTCCAACAATCATAGAAAATGCTGCTGTATGGGGAGCTAGGTGGTGCAGTAAGTAAAGTGCTGGCCCCAGAGTTAGGAGGACCTGGGTTCAGTTTCGGCCTCAGACACTTAACACCCAACAAAAAAACTAGCCGAGTAACCTTGGGCAAGTTACTTACCCCCAATTGCCCTCCAAAAGGCAAAAAAAAAAAAAAAGAAAAAGAAACTGCTGCTGTATCACATCTGAAGTATTTAGGTACTAGACAAAACATGCAACTTTTTTGAAGGGAGTATGAACTTTTTTTGTTTTGTTTCCTAAAAAGAAAATGTATTTTCAACTGTAATAAGAAAAAAGAAAGAGAAAAAAAGCCCCAATAAATTTCTTTGGAAAATAATTGCCCCTGCTGCAATATGTAATTTGGATAGGGGCATTTCTTTCACATTATATTTCTTTTGCATCACCCTACAACTAATTCATTTTGGAAAACTATAATAACTTTTTAAGTAAAATATATGATTCAAAATATCTAGTTTGCTTGATTTTCTTTCATCAATACAGTGATTTAATTAGTATATGGAACTCAGAGTTTTGAAATCCCCTTTATTTATCCTTATTGGCTCCTCCACTGGAACTTAAGAGACTTAATTGCTTGGGAGCACAGTGAGGTTATGTGACTTTTCCAGAGTTACTCAATAAGCAGTTATCTGAAGTAGAACTTGTACCAAAGTCTTTGGTGTTCTAAGAATGCCTCTCCCTTTAGCATTAACACAATATTGAGAATTTTCAGTGAATTAAGTAGTCAAACCTGAATTAACCATGTAGAGCTAATGCATTTTTGTAGATGAGTTTGAAAACTTGAAATCAACTGAAACTTTTGCCCAGAATTGCCCAAAGAACTAATGAAAAATTTTTCTGACATGTAAAACATTGAGATAATTAACTCAATTTTTTACTTCATTTAGCACAAAAGAAAAATAATATAGTACTAATAAAATGGGAAAATAAGAGTAAAGTAGTTAAATTTGATCAAAAGAGCTAAACATATTGCTTGAAAAAATTAATATCAATTGGTTACAAATACTGTACATTAGTAATTTATATTTACATTGCACTCTACAATTTGCAATCCACTTCACAACAAACTTTTGGGAGAGTTAATCATCAATAGGTCAATGTTTCTAAAGATAAACCAACAATAAAATCTTTATCTGAGCGAACTAGAGACACAACAATTTGCTTAGTCACATTCTATAAGTAGCAGGTTCGGGACTTGAATTCATGACAAAGTCCAGTGACCCTATCACCATGATATTATTGCATTTATTCATAAAACCTCTCCCCATTTTCCTTCAAGTACATATATTCTAGCAAAAAGAGAAAGACCCCCTTTTTACAGTTTTAATAAGAAAAAAAGATAAATCAGCACATTCACAAGTCCTTTAAATGTTCCTCTACCATGAATTAAAACTGTCAAAAAAGAATATTGACCTGATGCTGAATATGGATGCAAGCTATTACAGGTATTTTTTTTTCAGTTTTTCTAAGAATCTTCCAGGACATTTTTGTCTATTATCCTACAGATAACAACTTGGTAAAGAGTTTGATAAAAGTCCCACCTTGAGCTTGAAGCTACTTCTTTTACTAACTCTTCAGAAGTTCACTATTGTTTTTAATCAACCATGTAAAATAGTAGAAAAATAATGTGGAGGAAAAAAAATCTCATTTTTTACTCTTTTTTTGGCATGTGTCTGTGTATGTTATGTGTCTACATTCTGACTTGAAATATTTTGCCTATAGCATAAATTTTGTTTTACACAAAACTTTTTGAAAAAAAAGATCATTTTAAATAGTCAATAAAATCCCTTAAATATTCAATTTTCTGTTATCTAAACCATGATAATTTAATATTTATTGACTGTGGACGAAACATTTCTTCAGAAAGTCTTTATATGAAAATATAGTTAATATGAAGACACGCTATTCTTTTATGAGACTCTTCCTTCTCTCAATTCCTGATAGGACCTGCTCTGCTTCATTTGCATAATATTAAGAGAAACATAAAGCCTAAATAAGCAATGCAAATGAAAGTTTTTAGGAATTTTTCTGAGATCAGAATCACTTGAAACAAATGTGGAAGTTTCTGGAATCATTTCCCATGTGAAATTCAGAAGAAACTTATTATGTCTGTAATACAAATAGAAGTATCAGAATTATATTTCCTAAAAGAGGGTGCATAACACAAAGTGGAAGTGTATTGGACCTAGAGCCAGAGGACTACATTCAACAAGTTACTTTAAAAAGTTCTGGGCTTTACTTTCTCATTTTTTCAAGGAGTAGAAGTTAGTGAAAGCAGCAAAATAGAAGTATTCAATGGTTCTTACCAGGTCTAAATTTATAAGCTGCTCCTTTTATTTGATTTTTGTGTTGCTGGGGGTGGTAGTGAATGGATACAAAGTATATTCCTCTTTAACACCAAAAAAATACAAAAAACAAAAATTAAAATCCAAGCTATACTATTTTGTTTACTTATGGGAACAATGGAGATTGAACCATTCAAAGGGCTTACTTATTCAGTTCATGTTGAGTGTTGACTACATTTAGCTTCCTAATTCGAAGCTTTAGTGTTTTGGTATCTCAACAATAGAGCAGTCAACTGAATAATTAGGTATGTGACATACTCTCAAAAAAGCCCTTTGATATTACTTGAAGCTTTTTATTTTCCCATGAAAATAAACTCCAGAAACCCTGACAAGTTTGGGAGTGATTACACCTTGATTATGGCATAGTTTTCCATTTCAGTTGGATCAATGGTGTGTCCATTGTATAGAATTTCAAGATGAAATGGCAAACACTCACTGCCAATCACCGGTTTAATAGCCTGATCATTCCACTCAAAGGTCAAAGGTCAAGTGTAATAGATTCATCATCAAAAATTAGAAAAACAGAAATAGAATGAACTCTTCCAGGTTTCCAGGCAAGCAAGCTGGGGTTAGTTGATGGGGAAAAAAATAGTGAAAAAAATTGATCATTTTAATCTTCCTATTCTCAGAGAAGCAGATATTAAGACCTGAAGCATGCAGTCAAGGAATACATCTGCAAAACAGTTCTTGTGTGTGTATTTTTTTTAAGAAAAATAGAGATACAAGTAATGCCCTCTGGTTACTCACATTTATTTGGAGAAAGAAACCAATAGCACAACTTAAAATAAAGCAAGAGTCTTGATCTAGACCTGAATCTTAAGGGTCAGCAGTAAAAGCATTCCCTGTGTGGAGGTTATGGAAAGGATCAATGACAGATGAATTCCTTTATCTCTCCCACGTACTAGGAGGTAGCATACAGGAACTTCACAGATTGGCTTCCTTTCAAAGAATATAACCATGAAATGCAACAAAACTGTTCCAAGAATGTTAGAATAGCCTGAAACAACCAAATCTTGGATATTCTGACAGCACAATTCTCCCCAAGCTGAATCCCACTGTGCCAAAATATTGCAGATCAGCATGTCTACAAAGGATTTTCATACCATATGTGCTCTCATACCTAGATAGAAAGAAAATGATGCCTTCAAATTAAATAAAACTCAAGAAGGGAGAAACAGTTCTAAAAACTACCAATTCATAATAATTTGTGTGTGCTATACATAAGATTTAATGTTTGATTTGTCTTTTTCTACAGCTCTCTATTAGGATGATCCTTACTATAATTAATTAGCATTTACAGTAGATTTTTCTAGACTAGATTTAATCAACTGTAGGAGGAGATATCATCTCAAAGGTCTCTGGTCCAAGGTTTAGCTCTAAAGATCATCATCTTTAATCCTATATGCAATATAGAGATATACTCTGCAAATTTAATATGTTCCTTCATTTAGCCCAATGCCTCTTATTCCTGGTATCTGCAAAAGAGTTACTTCCCTTTCACATTCTATACCCCCAAGAAATGTAATTTCTTCATCATCAAAAGAATTTCTTGAAGACCTCCCTGAATTTTCTTCATGTTAGTCACTTTAAAAAAAACTGTGAAATTATTACAGTCTTTGATCTTTCCTATCTTAAAATTTAAAGCAATTCTAACACAAAATGAAATTTGTGTTTAGGGAGAAATTAATATTAATGAATTTTTAAAAATACCTACAGTGATAAATGGTTTGTGTTTCAATAAATAAACAAGAACATCATGTGTTTTGTATATAGAAAACTACCATGGTGATTTATTTTAAAAATAATAGGTGTAGCTAGATGGTGCAGTGAATAGAGCACAGACCCAGGAGTCAGGAGAACCTGAGTTCAAATACAGCCTCAGAAAGACCAAAAAAAAGTCCCCAGTCTCATAGATTTTACCTTTTATTTGAGAATGGGGACTTTTTTTGGTCTTTCTCTTTGCCAGCAAATTGACTAATACATTGAAGAAGACAAAAACAACAACAAAAAATAATATACCTAAGTGATTATAATATCTAGCACTTAAATACCACCTACTATGGTCACCATGTACTTTGCTAAGCATTTTACAAATATTATCTCATTTTTATTCTCACAACAATCCTGCAAGGTAACTACTCTTTGTTTTTAGGGTTGAGGAGACTGAGAGAAAACTTAAATGACTTATCCTGTGTCACATACTAGTTAGTGTCTGTGGCTGGATTAGAAGTAAGCTCTTCCTGACTCTAGGTCAAGAATGCTCTCCACTGCACCACTTGATATCCTTAAGCAAATAAAGTGCTTTTTAAATCATCAAAATGTAATAAACGGAGAATCCCCAGTGATTGTAGGGAACCTAGGTTTGAATAGGGTCTGTGGTTCTAACAATCCTTTAAAGCCTTGTAAGACTAATTGTTAGGGTCTGCACTGCCAAAAGTTCACAACAATGCCAATTGCCCATCTTTTCTACTTAAGCCATCACCTCCTTGTTAAGTTCCTCTCTCAGTTCATTTGCAATCTAGTGGGTATCAGTATGCTCAGGTTTACAAAATACAGAATACTTTCTCACTAATTGACTCTCCTCTACCCCAGTTTGAACTAGGTGAAATGCCTTTTCCCTTTTGGTTATCTTCTTCTCTTTCAATCTTAAACTATGTATAGGTTCAAACAAAAATCAGAGTTAATGGTCACATACTTTGATAGCATTATCAAATAGAATAAAATAAATAGGCAAGGATCAAGGCATCAAAGGCTATAATATCACTTGTTCCTGGGGATTTAGGTCCGTTCTCTTCTCCTCTTTACCCATCCCCATCCTAATCAGTTGGAAGAAGAAATTCTTCCCCAGAGAAACAGGAGGCTGGGAGTAAAATTATGTATAGACTTAATTTGGCTCTTACCACTTGGTTCTCTGTTCTGTTAGCCACTGCCAATTTACCTGGGATTGCATATCTTTTCAGTATTCACTATGGTCTGGTCAGCACCTGGCTTTTGTGTCTGCTTTAATTTCTACTATTCCCTGATTTCAGAGCCTTGGTTTCCTCCTTTCTCACCATTGACAGAAGGGTGTTAATGGGCTGAGGAGTTCTCATCTCCCTAACTCTAGTCTTGTTCCTGGAACAGTACATAACAATGTCTGCAGTAGAAGCCAAGAACAGACTGGATCAAAATCCACAGTTTTACAAAGAAACCCACACAATGGATAAATAATACGTTTTGAGCACTCTTACAAAGAAAAAAAAGATTTCTAGAAAATAGAAGCATACTGTTTTCTTTAAGCTGGACTTCACTTTCTCTTATGCAATTTTAGGAGAGGGTATCATGGATGTTAAGGTATTTTGCACTTCCTTTTGTAGTACCTTAGCTAATAAAATTCTTTCTAAACACAAATCAAATCTGGTTACATTATAAGCAATCCATAATCATCAAGGAAAACATATTGGTGAGAATTCAGGAATTACATAGCATTCGAGTGACATTCTCACCCCCTCAGTACTGTCCCTGGAGCTCTGAGTGTAGGTAGTAGGAAACTTTACTGATCAGTGTGGATGGGACAGAGCATCTGCTACCCTACGTTATGGTAGTTCTCCACTAAGTGCCTACTCAGATGCCTCATCACAATGTAGAAGTGACCATAGATTTAATGACAGTAGGTCACAAAGGCAAGGCCTATCATGCTTTGAGGATGGCCAAGAAACAAGCATCTGAGGACTGGTATAATCCAGTTCCAAGGCACTTAATAGAAGTGTGATTACCTGGTGACATTGTTCAGGCTTACAGCTGGCTCACAGAAAGGGGCATTAATCTGAGCTGGTGAAGAGGATATGCAAATGACCAAACAAGGTATCTTTGAAGTATTAAGATGCATATTCTGCTAGCTAGGATATTTGGTTCATGAAAACCTTCCAGTCTCCGACCAAGTAAGAACAATAATTTGTTCTGTTTATGCAAGATATCAATAGATCTATATATTTCTATTGGAATGAATATAAATGGGAACATAAGTGGACAAAGTGAAATTAAATTTCAGTAAGTTAGGCAAAATCTGATTTCAAATCATGAGTCAGAGACTTTATAGTAGGAGATAATAGATTTTATTCTTTTCAAGCCCTTTCTAAATATAAAAGCTCTTTCCATAGTCTATCTGGTAAACAGATAACTATCTTTTAGGGACTGTGTGACATTTCTGGAGTGATTAGCCTCTAAGACATAGATTGTGAAGTAAACTTTATGTCATAAATTGAAACTGTACTTTGTTATTAAGAAACAGAGCTGATTGAATCACATTTGTGAGGTTTCTTCAGTGGGAAGTGAAAGGATAGAACTTGTCCACTGGGTTGAACAAAGGGTAATCTAATTGTTTGGAAGCTAGTATTACTACATTGTTCTTGGGCCCTGTCATTGGCCCTTTGGCTAAACTCACTTGCATGTGTTGATTTTCCAAATTTGAATGACCGCTCCTTGACAACATAAACTATCGTCTTTTTTCTATCCATGTCCTCCAAGCTTAGAGCAGTGCTTTATACATAATGCTCAATAAATGGTTTTTCATTTATTCATTAATCTATTAACTCATTCATAGAGTTCTCTGCCTATTCAATTCTGCCATATTAACACACTTATGGACCAGCTATATTGACTCTTTATAATTTAATTTGTAAAAATAATTAATAATTAATTCACAATTTCTTTGTTTTAATCACTCAGCAATAGAAAAATAGAAATAAGTATGTAGATCTTCTCCACCTGGATTAAATTGTCCATTTGTACTTTCTTTTTTGCAAAGACCATCATTGCATTTAAGGCAACATGATTTTATTATTACCTGAAATAATGAACTGATAAAAACAGTTATTTATTCTGAAACATATGTAAGCTACAAAATTTAAGTATCTTAGGCTCATCAGTGTCAGCACCATCTTTTGCCATCTGTATCTCAATTCTATCTTACCTTTTATTTTACCCTATGAAATGTCCACTTTATTATTTTAAAATGACTTAATCTATCCTCTCCTTGAAATAACTTTGCATATATTTTGATTTAATGTTATGTGCATTTTCACCAAATAAAAGGCAAAACATTTGAGACTGGGGACTTTTTTTTTGGTCTTTCTATTTCCTAGCAAATTGACTGACACATTGAACACTCAATAAATGCCTGGATCAAATAGATTGGTGAACTACTGAATACATTTAATCTACTTGGGTCAAGATATAAGTTTTGAAACAATTTTGTGAGAGGGAATTTTTTAAGATTATTAACTTCTAGAAATAATAAAGTATCCTGTTGTACCTTCAACATATTCATTACTACCACCACATTTTTTTAAATTTCCTTACTCAATTTGTTTAGTTATGTTTTTGCCTAGCCTTGAAATAGCTATTAATATCCTAACTAACAATTTAAATTATCCCCATCTGTCAAAGACCAACCTTTTCTGGAAATTTTGTCCTCTGATGTTCTAAACTGCTAATTTTTATATAAGGAATTTGACATTATCTTTCATGGTTCCTAGTTTCCTCATGTAGGTGTTTGTAAGTTTATAAGTTAATGGAGTGAGAAATTCTGTATTATGCCTCTATATCTTTCATGGTGGCTACTGAGGCTGCACCATGGCTAGGGCACCAGCCTTGGAAATGGGAATACTTGAGCTCAAAACTGTCTTAGACCCTGGATAACAACATGATGCTGACCAAGTTCCTTATTGTCTGTCAGCTTCAGTTTTTTTTTTCCATCTGTAATATGAAAGGGTTAGACTCAATGGCCTCTACTGTCCCTTCCATCTCCAAATCTCTGATCTATGATACAAAACACATTATTGGGTATATTTGCATGTATGCAATAAATGTAATTAATGAATTTAAAAACTAACAAAAAAAGGAGTTTATTAAATATTGAAATCTAAGAGAAAATATTTTGGGGACAGGTCACAATAGGAGGGAAAAGACTCATTATAAAATGAAATAATTAGTTAAAGATCTAACCAACTTAATTTTCATGTGTTAAGCTGAGGAAATATTTGGAAACCAGAAAACTGAGGTGAGAATAGGAATTTATAAAACCTTATAAAGAAGATGGCACATTAAAAGCAATGGGAAAAGAAATGAATTTGGTTAATGGGGTAGCTAGTGAATGAGAGGAAGTTACAATTCTAGAGGAAAGAGATAAGAAAAGCCTGGACTGAGGTGATGATCATAGTGAAAGAGTTGCTTTCAACTGCAACTGTGAAGTTTCAAGAGACAGGAATTAGCATGGAGTGAAGGACAGTGACAAATTGAAAAATGAATGATCCTCTTTTTTTCCTGGGAAGCTGGTAGGAAATAGCTTTTCCTACTGTAAGAGGAGGTATATGGAGAGGCACTGATCTATCTGTGCTGTGTTTAACTTGGTTTAGTGCTGAAGAAATCCACTTGGAGTGTGTTTTATGTATAGCCTGGATTGATGAAGAAAGTGTAGTTAAACACCACTAATTTAGAACTTGGAATAATTCAAGGAGGGGTTGGGCTGAAGTTTATTTTTGCAGATCTATGAAGAAAGGGCTTGCCAAACAAATTAATAATGCAAACAGATTACAGAGAGAATACTTAAGCTACTTAAGAAAAGAAGCTGTTTCCAAACACTGTCAAGAATTTTAGAAGCACTCACAAGTTACTATTTAACTTGCATATTTTACTCTCTCTAGTATTTCCTCCGAATATACTTTTTTGAGAAAAAAAATAAAGAAAAAGTATTCCTATGAGTTTTTCCCAGAACACTCATTTTCCTTCTTTGAAGTTGCATCTATGCCTGTCAGCAGAAGCTCCTCAGGGGCTAAAAATGCTATATTTTCACCATATTTCTCTTTTCCCATTAGGGAAAACATTTCACATGAAGTGAAATTTGTGTTGTCCTTATGAGGGTGAAAAAGAGAGGTCAAGTGGTTCAAGAAACAAACATCTGCTTTGCTGCTGGAATGGAGAAAATGAATCAGCATTTCTTCTAGCCTCCCTGATGCCTTATTTTCTCTGCCTTTTACCCCCAGCTTGCTCCCTTTTCAGAACTTGGCAAGAATCAAAAGCAGGGATATTATATAAGGCTGCTTCTCTTCCCCCTTCTCCCTGCCTTCTCTCTCCTTCCCTCTCTCCCCTTACCCCAGAGCAAATTTCATATATTCTGACACTGGAGTTCAGATTAATCATTGAGCTATTGTATTTGTCCTTTGTTCCCAAAGATGACCATGACATCAGGGAATGATGACATGACTTGCAGTTGATATGGATTTGAATAAGGGAGTGTTGAATCAGTGAGTAGTGAGTATATTTAATATAGAGCCAAACCTACCACACTGTCTTTAATTGCAATATGTTTATACTCTATAATGTGGGGCAACAAGATGACACATTGTGGATAGAGCACCATACCTTGAATCAGAAAAACCTGAGTTAAAATCCAGCCTCAAACACTTACTATCTGTGTGATCCTGGGTTAGTCATTTAACCTTCTTTGCTTCAGTTTCATCATAAGTAAAATGAACTGGTGAAGGAAATGGCAAATAACTCCAGTATCCTTGCCAGGAAAGCACTAAATAAAGACAAAAAGAGTTGGACATGATTAAATGACTGAACAACAACCCTATACCTTTGATCTAGATTTCAAGCTTCCAACTTGGGTTTAGGGGCTTCTGATTGGTAAACATTAACCATATTGAACCCGGACCAACATGCATTTGTGTCCTGCTATGTAGCAATATCATTTTTTTCTCTTACCTTTTCTTCTCCTTCTTGCTTTCCGGCTCTAACCCTTAAAACAGTAATTAAGTCAATATCAGCATTTCAGAAAATTATATATCAATTAACTGTACTAAGACTCTGACAACCATCAGTATGATCTTTCACAGAAAAAAAAATAGTCCTCCTTGGTCATTATTCCTGTATGTTTACTATCTTCCTTTATTAAATGTTAGCTTATTGGAGGTAGTGATTATCTTTTTTGCTAGGTTTTGTTTTTGTTTTATCCATATGTAGCAGCAAGCACCCCAAGCGCGTCCTCAGGGTTTGCTGCCCATACAGGTTCTTGGATCTGCTTTGATAAAGGAAAGCAACTCAAAATATGTTAACAAGCTTACTTTAATCAGTCAGACATATATCATTTACCTTGTCCAGGAGGAAAGGTCAGCACCCCGAACTTCAGAATATACAGACAGTATTATCAAGACAGAAACAGATCAAGTACACAGCTTTCCAAACTGTCCAACCATTACATCCATACCCAGTCAACATCTGGGTTTCCACATCTGGGTTTTTCAAAGCCGGGGGACTCTCAACAACGGCTTCCCATAATTCAGATCAAATCACAGAACACTTCTCAAAGTGAGTCCCAAAGCAAAGCTACACATCAGGGCTTATATAGCCTTCTCCAGGCTCAGAGAATGTAACAACCTTTTGGACCCACTGGCCAATCAAAAAGTATCTACTGAAAAACAAGCCTTCCACCCCAGGCTCCATGTGCACTTTAGCCTAGGGGCAGGGAAGATCTTTAAAATTTACATTCTCATTACACCACAGTCCAGTGCCTCACCCAGAATAAGTGCTCAATTATTTTTTATTTAATCCTCAAACCTGAAAGTAGAAATGATAGGATATCCTTTCTTCAATATATCTGTTTCTCTGTGTGTGTACTCACAAACATCTTGTTTATAACTAATCTATTCTAATGTTGAGAACACACTGGCACTGATGTTTTTACACTAACTTCATAACAAAGTAATAACTACACATGTGGACATTCCGTTGTAATTCTTGAAACATGATGAATAAATGAAGAATAGACAAATGGGCAAAATACAAACCACTTATTATGAATCTATTTCTTGTGTTGTTCTCTGATAAACAATGGAAACCAGGGGAATTGCTAAAGATGTGAAATGATCAAGAGCATAGTTCTAATTAACTTTACCAATAATTTCCATGCAACCATGAGTGAATCATGATACTTCAGTCAATAGGAATGAGAATTTCAAAGATTAATAGAGGTTGCCAAGAATGACAGTGAACAAATATCTAGATGCTAATCTAATTTCCTCTTCAGAAGTAAAACAGGGTGTGGAAGTGCTAAAATAAGCAAGTAAACAGGATACAAATCATTTGTGCATTTAAAATAGGACCTTTTATTCCATAGGTTTCCTTTACTAAATACCTATTCATCATAATTAGTCACTAAGATTTAACAAGTATTTATTGAACATCTACCAAAGAAATCATAGGTGAAAAAGAAAAAAAGAAACAACTACAAGTTCTATGTGTTACTATATATGCTTGAGAGTAATAAAATTCCTTTTATATTCAAATAATAAAATGTGTGTTCAAAAGAAATTAAACATAATTGAGGAAAAAGCTTCTCTCAGGTTAAACTGAGTTGTGAGTTTTCTTTTATGTGCTTAAACAAAAAGATTTCCATATATTTTGCATGTAAATATAATAGTTGAAATCATGCTAACAAATGTCTCTGTGAAATTGTGCTGTATAGAAAGAAGAGGAGAGTATAGTGAAAGTACAGTGTCATCTAACTAAAAAGTATTTTTAAGATGTGGAGTATTGATGTAGGGAGCTTGGAAAACTCAAGCATCAATGTCAGGGATCAGATCTGATCCAATGCCAGACTACTTGTGGAAGGTCCAAGGCACAGACTTCCTCTGAAGTCCTTAAAGATAACAACACTGAGGGGGCTGGGCCAAGATGGTGGTGTAGAAACAGGAAACTCTGTTAGCTCCCCCCATAACCACCTCAAATACCTATAAAATATTACTCTAAAGGAAATTTAGAGCTACAGAACCCACAAAGTGACAAAGAGAAACCTATCTCCCACTGAAGGCAGCCGGGTAGGCAGGAAGGAAGGGACCATTGTAGCATGCTGGGAGTAGAGCCCAGCCCCAGGATAGCCCACAGTTTTAGCCTCAGGGTGGCCCCAAACAGCAACAGTTGGTGCAAAATTTGGGAAAGTGAATCACCAGCAGCTGTGGCAGTTTCCAGAATTATCAACACATGTATACCAAAGACAAAGTGAAAGGTCAGTGTAGAACTCTTTTGGAACTGAGGGAGACAGCATGGTCTGGCCCCTGACCCTGGGGTGAGAAATGGCAGAGGTGCAGTGGCCTGGGAGTAACTGCAGCATGGCTGCTTCAGAGCTCCTGGTCAGCATATTGTAGGGAGACCAAGCGACCAGTCTGAGGGGTAATCACTCTTGCTTTGACCTGCTTAGATCTGGATTGCTGTCTTGGGTGGAGATTCTGAGGTGTGTAACCAGGTATCAGAGCTTGTGGAGGTTGAGGGAGGACACCAAACTAATAGCTCTGGCAGTTGAGAAAACCTCAGCTATTTGGGACAAAGCTCTCTTCTCTGTAAGCAGAGTTCTACTGTGGCCAAAAGCTCAAAAGTCAAGTAATTGATTAGCAACATGAGCAAGCAAAGGAAGCAAAGCAAACACAGCAGTCAAACCTTAGATTATTTTTTGAGGGACAAAGAGGATCAAAGCATGGAATGGGAGGAGGACAATGAAGTTAGAACTCCTGCATCAAAAGCTTCCAAGACAAATATAAATTGGTTACAGGCCATAGAGAAGCTCAAGAAGGATTTTGAAAATTAAGTAAGAGAAGTAGAGGAAAAATTGGGAAGAGAAATGAAAATGATGCAAGAAAGTCATGAAAAGAGAGTCAACTACCTGACTGAAGAAAATAACCCCTTAAAAATAGACTAACACAAATGGCAAAAGAGGCTCAAAAAGCCATTGAGGAGAAGAATGCCTAAAAAAGCCAAATTTGCCAGATGGAAAAAGAATTTCAAAAGTTCACTGAAGAGCTTTCAGAATTAGATTGGAGCAAATGGAAGCTAATGCCTTCATGAGAAATCAAGATACTATTAAACAGATATCAAACAAATGAAAAAATAGAAGGTAATATGAAATATCTCATTGGAAAAACCACTGACTGGGAAAATAGATCCAGGAGAGATAATTTAAAAATTATTGATCTACCTGAAAACCATGATAAAAAAAAGAACCTAGAAATCATCCTTCAAGAAATTCTCAAGGAAAATTGCCCTGACATTTTTGAACCAGAGGGCAAAAATAGAAATTGAAGGAATTCCCCAATCACCTCTTGAAAAAGGTTCCAAAAATAAAAGTCCTAGGAATATTATAGCCAGGTTCCAGAGTTTACAGATCAAGGAGAAAATATTACAAGCAGCCAAGAAATTAAAATTTGAATATTGTGAAAACACAATCAGGATAACACAAGATCTAGCACCTTCTACATTAATGGATCAAAACTCTTGTAATATGATATTCCAGAAGTAAAAGGATCTAGGATTAAAACCAAGAATCACATACCTAGCAAAGCTGAGTGTAATGTTTCAGGGGGAAAATATGGTCATTCAATGAAATAGAGGACTTTCAAGCATTCTTGCTGAAAAAAACAGAGTTGAATAGAAAATTTGACATTCAAATCTAAGAAGCAAGAGAAGCATGAGAAAGTAAACAAGGAAAAGAAATCATAAGGAATTTACATTGAACTATTTACATTCATACATAGAAATTTGCATTCCTACATGGAAAAATAATAATTGTAACTTATGAAAATTTTCTCAGTATGAGGATAGTTGAAGGGAATATAAATGTGTGTGAGTATACATATACATATATGTCTATATAGGATGGTATATATTCGTATGAATACATGTGTGAGAGTGGGTATATATGTGTACAGGTATACATCAACAGAGAGCACAGAATCAATTGAATAAGAAGAGATGATATTTTAAAAAATAAAATTAAGGGGTGAGAGAGCAATATAATGAGAGGAGATTGAGAAAGACAGAACAGGGTAAATTATCTCATATAAAAGAGGCAAGGGAAAACTGTTTAAAATGGAGGGGAAGAACAGGAAGGCAAAAGAGAATGGATGAAACTTACTCTTGTTGAATTTGGCTTAAAGAGGGAATAATATACACACTAACTTGTGTATCTTACCCTACAGGAAAGTAGGGGGGAAGGAAATAAGAGGGGGGATAATAGAAGGGAGGGAAGATTGGAAGGGAGAAGGGTAGTTAGAAGCACACACTTTTGAAAAGGGACAGGGTTAAAGTAGAATGTAGAACAAGTGGGAGGCGGGATAGGATGGAGGGAAATATAGTCAGTCTTTCACAATATATCCACTATGGAATGCTTTGTATAACTACACATGTACAACCTATTGAATTGCTTATCTTCCCAGTAAGGGTGGGTGACGAGAAAGAAGGAAAAGAATATGGAATTCAAAGTTTTAATATCAAATATCTAAAATAAATATTCTGTTGTTATTTTTTACATGCAATGGGAAATAAGATATACAGGCACTGTGGTATGGAGATCCATCTTGCCCTACTGGAAAGTTGGAAAGGGAATGAGGGAGTATATAGGAGAGAGCAGATTGCAACTGGGGTATTCAGTGGGATTGCTGTTTTGGGGGAGGTGGGTAAAGGGAAGACGGGGAGAAAATTGGTAATTCAAAATCTTATGGAAATGAATGCTGTAAATTAAAAATAAACATAATTTATTTTAAAAAGATAACATTGATACATTCAGATCTCAATAAGGAATTCTCTTAAGTGTTCACATTCAAATTTACACTTAACATTTATATTGGGCTGCAACAAATAATTTTAACCTCAAATTATGTGAATTCAAATATATGTGACTATTTCATGGGATTCATTATTTGTACTAATTGGGAACTAGCTATATTCAGAAAAAAATAACAACAAGTTCTCAGAAAATAAAGATTAGAATCAAACAAGGTCTTAACATTATCTCTAGAAGTGTGCAAAACTAACACTTGATAAAATCACAATGGAGAAGCAATGCTTTGTGAAGGATTAAACAATACAAATAAACCAAAAAAGAAACTTATAATGAAGATCCTTAATCGCATATGCATGCCCAGAAAACAATGAAAAATAAATTATTCCATAAATCATAAAAGCAAAGCTTCAAAGAATAAAACAAATCTAAGTGGTGAAGTGGATACAGTCTATTTTATTTATTTTCTTACTTTTGTTTATGCCTTGAAACAAATAAAATATGAGTATAAGAATATCATGCTATAAATGGAATTTGATTTCTTGAGTAAATAACTGGAAAATTAATGAGAACTCTAGAAAAAATACTTAGAAGGAGAATTAATAGATTAATAAAAGGATCACAAAAATTTTCCAGGTAACAGATATCCCAAAAATTCAAATGCCTCAAGTTAAATACATGTTGTAGTAAGAAATTTTAAATCAAAGTCAAAAGACAGAAGAAGGAGGAGAAGAAGGAGGAGGAGGAAGAGGAGGAGGAGGAGGAGGAGGAGGAGGAAGAGGAAGAAGAAGAAGAAGAAGAAGAAGAAAAAGAAGAAGAAGAAGAAGAAGAAGAAGAAGAAGAAGAAGAAGAAGAAGAAGAAGAAGAAGAAG
>NW_027185863.1:23692206-23694033 GCF_028583685.1 Petaurus breviceps papuanus | reverse complement strand
AGAAGAAGAAGAAGAAGAAGAAGAAGAAGAAGAAGAAGAAGAAGAAGAAGAAGAAGAAGAAGAAGAAGAAGAAGAAGAAGAAGAAGAAGAAGAAGAAGAAGAAGAAGAAGAAGAAGAAGAAGAAGAAGAAGAAGATATAGGGCATCTCTTTTCAAAAATAACTGACTTGCCTGGAAAATAGTTTGGGGTGGTGGAGGGAGGAGCAGGGGGAAGGAGTGGCAATATATTTAAGAATCATTAGACTATACAAAAGCCATGGCCAAACAAAAGAGCATGTCCATCATATTCAGAAAATCAAGAATAAAATCTTCTTAGACCTATTACAGTTAGAGTCCAAATTTATAATAAATTCCTTCAATCATTTCCTGAAAGTAATTCCAGAATGCAAACATCTAGGAACCTGATAGCCAAAATCTAGAGCTTCCATGTTAAAGGCATCCAACCAGAACGAAATCAAATAGTAAGGAACCAGAGGTAAGATTGTATTAGATTTAATAATTCACACTACAAAATTACAGAGAGCTTGGAATAGAATATACCAAAAGGCAAAAGATATAAGCTTACAACCAAAACAATGAAAGGGATAGTTTCAGTGAAACTTGGGAAGACTCATGAATTAATGCCAAGTAATGTGAGACAAGTACTACAAGTTATTAGTCCATACATGACTGAGAGTAGGGGTTGACATTTGTTTGGGTTTTTTTCTTTTCTTTTCAATCTTTTTTTCTTTCTATTTTTTTAAGCTTTCATTGTATTCCCAGAAGTTAACACTATGTCTGACACACTTTAGGAACTTAACTAGTGCATATTGACTAATTGGAATATAATTATAAGAAATGATGAAAAGGTTCATTTCAGAGAAATTTGGGGAGACTAGTATGAATTGATACTCAATGACCTGAGTAGAAACAGAAGAAAAAATTAAACAACAGTAACTGTAAAGCCAAGCACAAGCAGCTCTTCTGAGGATTGCTGTTGTTAATAGCTTTGAGATTCTGATCACATAGTTTAATGAACTCTATTTATTCAGCAAAAAACTAAAGCAAAACATTCACAGAAATAAAAGTACAACATTCACAACAATATGACATAACTTATTAAAGTGGCCACATAGTCTTAAATAAAAGATATCATTCAGTAAGTCCTTAATTCAATCATCCTTAAGGAACAATTATCCTTAAGGGATATAAAGTACAAATGTCTCCCACCCCTAGGTCACAGTAAATCATGATCTTGTCAGGCAGTCAGCACTAAGCACAGAAAGAAAGGTCCTTTCATCTTGACTCGAGACTGACTCCCAAAGTCCATGGTTCCTCTTCCATTCTCCCAGCTCTTTCCTGAATTCATCTAAATCTTACCTGAATTTGGTAGGTCAGCAGTTTGCAGCTCCTGGTTCAATTCCACACATTAAGGTTAGCAGAGTTACAAGAATTTTCACACACATTGCTAGAATTATCATCAATTCACTTTCTGCCTGTGAAATCAACACAGACCCACAAACAGGGTCTCTGTCTGAGAAATCAACACAAATCATCAGTAAAGTCCCAGGATCTCAGAAAACATCAGTAAAACCCTTCTTCAGGACTTCTGTAAACAGATAGCAAGAATGTCCTCTTTCAGGGCTTCTGAATCAGCCAGCAGTAAGGTCCCAGGGCTTCTGTAACAACAGCAACACCCTTTGGGCGGCTAGGGGGCGCAGTGAGTGCCTGCCCTGGAGTCAGGAGGACCTGAGTTCAGATCCAAACTCAGACCCTTAGCCCACACACACACACATACACATACACACACACACACACACACACACACACACACACACACACACACACA
>NW_027185863.1:23645397-23692196 GCF_028583685.1 Petaurus breviceps papuanus | reverse complement strand
ACACACACACACACACACACACACACACACACACACACACACACACATACAACCTAGCCATGTGACCTTGGGAAAGTTACTTATTCCCAATTGCCCTGCAAAAAGCCAACAACACCCTCTATCAGCAGACAGATCTGACAAAGTAACATCAGCACAGACAGACAAAGTGCCACCACAGTCATCCTTATTCCCAGTTCTGCTTTGTTCCAACTTGTGCTTCTGCTTTTATATGGCAAGTTCCTTCCACTATGGGCTGAACAGGTTATGTTTCTAACAAAGACTTGATATAATCATAGACAAGGTTCAAAGACACTTGAAGAACTTAAACAAGTAGCTAAGTACTGAAACAACAAGGTAATTACTTCTTTGCTTGCCATTACAGTAACATTGTTAAAAGCAACATTTTCAAGGACTTAAGAACTCTTATTAATGGTGTAACCAATTAAGATTCTAGAGTACTTAATGAATCACGTTACATACTTCCTGACAAAGAGATGGTGGACTTAAGATGAAGAATGAGATGTATTTTTTAACATGACCAATGTAAGAATGTGTTTTTCTTGATGATGCATATTTGTTATAAGGTTATTTTTCTCCTTTTTATTCCCCTTTGGAAGAGCTGAAGTGAGAGAGGAAAAAAAAACAATTATTAAATTAAATATAGGACATAAGAGAATGTTTGTTGTTGTGGTGATGGTGCTGGTGCTGGTGGTGCTTTTTTTTGTTTTGGGGGTTTTTTTGGTTATTAACCAGTCACTTGTTTTGAAACTAGTAAGTCTTATTGCCTTATCTCATATCATCTTTTACTTAATCTGAAATTTAAAATTGTGGTAATGAGAGAATGAATAGGTCTACACCAGTTTTGGGCACCTGAATTCTGGCGGTAGCATAATACATTCATTGTAAAAACAGTGTCTGGATTTAAAACTAGACTGGTTCACATTCTACCTATATTATTTAAATATGACCTTGGGAAAGTGACAACCACCATAGGCCTCAACTGTCAAATGAGTGGATTTGACTAGATATCCACTGAGGTCATTTAAAACTCAAAATGTGAGCCATAGGGGTCAAATTGATAACAACACTTAGGTATCTTAGAATATTGGCCTGGGTTGTTGAAATATTTACCTCATGGATTCACAACCTAAACCAATGACATGTCCTTAGATAGACACATGTAAATTTATATAAAAATGAGAAGAAATAATAACTTAGGTTAAATGATAGTCAATGAAATAAGCAAAACACTTTTATTCACCATATCTTTAGAAAAGAGAAGAGAATTATCAAAAGTTAAACAATCAGTATGATCATATAGACATGAAATGAAGGTATTTTAAAAAACCATGAATAGTGTGGATAAGGGAAACAAATCTTTTCATCACATCCCACAGTGCTAGAAAAAGTAAATACACCTTTAATCTTGTCTGAAGTAGATTCAGAAATTGGGTCATAAGGTAATGTGCCATATTCCTCTAAGAAGTGCAAGATGGCTGAAAAATAAATCCATGGGTGATAGAAATATTATGTTACATTTAAAAAAAGAAAGCAATTTGGTTTTGACTTTTATTTTAATGACAATGATGCCCTTCAACATCTTCTATGAGACCAATGTCAGAGACAAAATATAATACTAGGCAAATCAAATATAATGTGAAATTTCTGATATGTATACATAATAATTTTTGTGACATTGTATGAAGAAATGAAAAGAATGTTGACCACAGAAATTACAAGAGCTGAATCCTAATTTTGGATTTGTTACTTAACTTTAGGCATGACCTTGGTTAATATACTTCATCTGTCTCTGAGTTTCCTCATCAGTAAAATGAAGGGATTAGCATAGATGAAGTCTAATAACCCTTTCAGTTTTCTATCTACATTTCCATGAGCTTGTGATCAAGCCTATGATTTTTTCAGAAACTAAATTTTTAAGATTATCTTATGTAATATTTGGGGTTATTATCTATCTATATCTATCTTCTAATCTACAAACTTATTTATGTAAACAAAAGGTTTATATCTCATGATACATAACTATCTTAGTTAACAAAAGAAGTGTGCTCCAGAATTCAGAGTAAAGAGCTTATATGTTCAAAGATTTTGTGGACTCAGCTGAAAGATAATAGTACATGATTTAGTACTGTATGGTAGAAGCTAGCTCTTGCTGTGATGGAATTTCAATAGTAATAAAATTTATTTATTTATTTAGGAAATAAGTCATTAATTAGCAACCCCTGGCAACTTCAAATGAAAGCATATACAGATCATTTTAGGAAGTGTTCTTAAAGGCATTAATTAAACTGTAGGGGAGAATTTTCAAAAAATGCAAATGGATAAAAAAAAAATTCCACTGCACTTATTTGGCCACCTGCCTTCTTGTTTTACCGCTCATTTTCACAGGCCTGACATATAACAGTGCATATTTTAACATAAAATAGCACGTCTGTAACTCTGACATGCTGTATATTTATTCTTGTGTGAAGTAAAAAAAAATCTCCTTTTTTTGTTGAGATGATTATATCTATTTTTTTCCCAACCCAGTGTTTCTTTTTAAGTGTAAGGTTTATTTTCACACTTCTGATTGCCAGAGGAACAGGAAAGAGAGGGCCGCACATCAGACATTCAAATCCAGACATTATGCAATCATGATGACAAGGATTAATAAAGATTAATTTAGCTCCCACTTAAAAAGCCCGAGCATTTCAGCAGTACGATTGCTGGGCTTAGGAGGAGGAGAAGAATAATTATCATTTGCTTTTGAAATATGCCTTTTTGTTATGTAGCACAGAGCTCTCCATGTTTGGCAGCTGGTTTTTGCCAAACTGTTCTTTCGATGCTCATCTCCAAATTGCAACATCTAGGGAGTGGAATGGACATACCCTAGATTGACATCTATACATGAAAATCCCCCCACACTTTTCTGTTTTCCAGTTAGCTAATGTTAATGTTTTTCTACCCAAACCAAGAATAAATCTTTTCCCTTTCCAGAAAAAAAAGAAAAGAAAAAAAAATAAAAAAAACTTTCCTTTGACCCTATTACCTCATCCTATTTCTATTCACTTTTCCTGTAAAACCTCTAGGGGAAAAAAAAGTAATTTGTTATTGCTGTATCTATGCAGCTGTCTTTGTCTTCCCTAGTTCCTCCTCTTTCTTCTCTATTCTATGGATGCTATCAAGGCTGTGAACTCAGGTCTCATTTCTTCTCTCCTACACTAGGCTGTCTCTAAACTTTGGCAATTTCATGCTCTTGCATAGCTTCAAGGATGACTGTACCATTTTAGACTAATCATTCAATTATCTCTAACTTTAAACTCTCTCAGCCGTGGTCCTATCTTGCCAATTGACTTATGGCTAGCTCCATCTCGATGTCCTGCTGACTATTCAAACTTAAAACATCTGAATTAGAATCTCCATTTTCCTTCCAAAATCTTCATCTTGTCTTAAATCCCTTATTTCTCTTGATAGCCCAGTCATTTTCCTGGGCAACTACAGTCGCAGAAATTTGAGTTGTCTTTCCCTCTTTCTTTTCTCTCCCCTCTTTTCTGTTATTCCCCATCTATGCATTTGCTAAATCCTGTTAATTTTACCTTCACCATGACACTCTCATCTATCACTCAACTTCCCTTCCTCTCCAACTAACACTAATATCATCCAGATCCTTATCACCTCTTATTTTGACTCTTTCCCTAATTGCTCTCCTTTTCTACTTATCTCCTTTCTGATTCATCCTCCATTTTTCTGTTAATCTTTCTATTAATCAAATTTGGCACACATTCCTTGATGAAGATCTCCTTAAAAAACCTTAAGTGACCCCTCATTTCATATCATACAATTTTCCAATTCCTTATTCTGTCCTTTTAGACTGTCCATAATTTGATTATCAAATTTTCTATACTATTTTTATTAGCCATGCTCACTGTAATATATACTCATATATAAACAAATGTCACGATGCTCCATGTCTTGGATTATTGTCTTAACAGACTTGAATGAGTTGCTCTCCAATACCACTGCCTATTGACATCCTTTTCTTTGATTAAAGCTCACCTTAGGTAACACCTCCTCCAGGTAGAAATAATTCTTATTATGATATAAATCGTATATCACTATTTGACCACTGCTATAAATGTATTTGTGTTCTTATTTTTGTAGAAGTTTTTGGTTTCAATGTTTTGCCCTTTCTCATTCACCTACTACACATTCACACAATACTAGATTATTTCAAGGCCCGTATCACTTGTTTTCATATTTTTAACCCATTACCTTATATCATACTTTGAACAGAATAGCTACATGCTTATTGAATTGGATTATTCAAGTATACGCAACACGATTTTTGCATCACATTTGTAATGTAGCTACTATTTGCATACCACTTTTAATTTCCAAGGTACAATTACTTCTTGGCCTTTTCTTTCATTCTCTCCTCTTCCGGATGCATGAAGTAGAGTTTTCACCGTTGGTAGTTTCAAAGTCTGAAAGTTTTATCAGTTGGACTCCTAGAGTACAGGAATCCAGATTGGTTATTAAAACCAGAATAATATCCCTAGGGTTTTGGGAATCAGAGCAATCATCTAAAATGACTTTTAGGATTCCAATACAGCAGAAGGCAATGGTGATGCACTCTTTGAATTGGATTTTGGTGAAATTAGTGCTATTTAGGGATTGAGCTATTCTGAGTCTAACCTCCCACCTACCCACACAAACACACACACACACATTTACAGACACACACACTATACCAGGTTTTGTGTAAAATATTTGTATATTTTTTTATATATCTTTCACATAAATGTTCCTGTAGAAAAGCTAGTCTCTGCCTGCATAAGGGTTTGATGCAATGGCAGCAAAATAAGTACATTCAATCCCTCTTAATAATAGCTTTAAACTATGAGGAAGAGATTTAAGATGTTTGGATCTGATTGTGTATCTATGTTATACTCTCAAATATATCCCCTTATCTCTCATCTTCCTAAAGTAATGATCTGATCATGTCACCTTCTATATTACATAGATGATTCCATATTACCACCAGAATATACATTTCTCTGACTTTCATAGCCTTTCATATTTTATGTCTTTCCTGCCTTTCCAGATTTATAATATATTCCCCTCCATATATTCTATGGTTGAGTGACACAACTATTTGCTGTTTTTCATGTTGTTGTTTAGTCATTTTTTGGTTGTATCTGATTCTGTTACCCCATTTAGAGTTTTCTTTTTTTTTTTAAAGCAATCAGGGTTAAGTAACTTGCTCAAAGTTACATGGCCAGTTATTTCTGGATGTGGTGCTGAGTATCTGAGCCCGGATTTGATCCAGGTCATCCCGACACTGTAGCCGGTGCTCTTACATGCTGAGCCACCTGGCCGCCCCTAAGCAATTGGGGTTAAGTAACTTGCTCAAGGTTACACGGCCAGGTGTTTCTGGGTGCTAAGTGTCTGAGACCGGGATTCGATATCCAGGTCTTCTCAACACTGGAGCCAGTGCTCTTACTCACTGTGCTACCTGGCCACCCTAGAGTTTTCTTAACAAAGATATTGGAGTGGTTTGCCAGTTCCTTCTCCAGCTTATTTTACAGATGAGGAAACTGATGTAAAAAGGGTTAAGGTACTTGCCTAGTGTCATACAGCTAACGAGCATCTGGCGCCAGATTAAACTAAGAAAGATGAGTCATTCAAGCTCCAGGTCCAGCAATTTATCCACTGGTCCAACTAGTAGTAGCCCGTGTTCCCCATATACAACATTCCATTTTGTTTCATTTTTTTTTTCAACAGCTTTCCCCCATGTCTGGAATGTACTCCTTTCTCATCCTCACCTTCATTTCTTTGATTCCTTCAAGAATTAGCTCAAATTACACCTTTCCAAGACCTTTCTACTCTCTGAGATTGTCTCCAATTTACATTGTAGATATTTTTTAACTACAAAGATGTTTTACATTGTTTTGCTCATTAGAATGTGAACTTCTTGAAGGCAGAATTTTTTTCTTCTTTTTTCCCTTTTAAGTCTTTTTTTTTTATATATCCCCAATGTTTACCCCAGAGCTAGCACGTAGTTGGTACTTTAAAACATTTGTTGATTCACCAAGTGATTTACCAAGGTCAGGATATGAAATCTTGCACTCTGCTTTTAAATACATCATTTTATAACCCATCACTGATGGAATCTCATTCTTTGTAATGACCTTGCTATAAGTAAAACCAAGAGACATAAAAAGAGGGCACATAGATTCAACAATATTTAAATATTCTTATTTTATTTCATTTCTTTAATTAGAAACAACAACAGACAAAGCAAAATCTCCTATTCTCTGTACCTCTTAAATGGTCTCAATAGATTGATAATTATTTAAAGTTGAAATGGTTGATAAGTCTTTTTAAATGCTGTATAGATAACTGCTTATACAGAATTTTTTGGTGCATTCTCTGAGCATGACTTTCTTTTTTTTTTAATCTTTGCCTTTTTCTTCTCTATCAACACTTGAAAGTGGTTGACCATAAACTCTCTGAAAGTAGTCTTATTTCACTTTCTCTAAGGATCATAGAATCATAGATTCATAGCTAGAAGGAACCTCCATCTAGTCCAAAACCCTCATTTTCAATTGAGGAAAATGAGACATCCTACTTAAGTGTGACCTAGAGTCACAAGGAAGTTAAGTGCAGAAGCAGGATTTGTGCCCGTGTTCAATGATTCCAATTGTATTAAACCTTGTATCTTCTTAACTCAGTGCTCTGAATATCATTTATTGATTAATTAATTAGCCAGCATTTAAATGTAAGCATAGTGCTTTTATTTCTATCAATGCCTGTCTATATAAACAATATTTTTTCTGATTATGTTTCAAAGTTTGAATGATGGAATCCCCCAATGTCTGAAGAATTAAAGTTGAAGATAACCCAAAAAGCAATGCACACATGGGTGTAAATGGACTGCAACACATTACCAAAAACGAGCAATGGAGGAGAAATTATTTGAAGTATAACATTAGAGAGAGGTATGATGAGAACAAGAATATGTTCTGGTAGTACATGAAGAATAATTAATTGGCAGCCTTCATGGAACAATATTAAAAGAAAGAGAGGAAGGTCCAAACTTCTTGAATATAACCTCATCAAGAATGTCTAGGGTGGTATAGTTGAAATTTATCCAGGATGAGAGGGCATCAATGACAATAACTGAATGCATTAATGATTTCTCAGAGACATCAAACTATAAAAGGATCATAAAGACTGAAACAAATTAAGTCTTACATATGTTACTTGAATAATTTTCATTGGTGATGATTCTAAATGATCTTTTTTAATAGCTACAAACTGTTAAATGAGATTGGACATAGAGCTTTCAAGTAACCTATATTTAAACTTTAATGGCCTTTATGCCACTGAATATGCTTTCAGAGCAAAGATCAATGTTAACTGATTTGTTGTTGTTCAGTCATTTTTCAATTGTGTCCAACTCTTCGCATCTCAATTTGGGTTTGTTTGTTTTAGCAAAGATACTGAAGTAGTTTTCCTTATCCTTCTCCAACTCATTTTATATATAAGGAAACAAGGAAAATATAATTAAGTAATTTTCCCTGGTTCACACATCTAGTATCTGAGGTCAGATTTGAACTCACAAAGATGAATCTTCTGGATTGCAGGTCTGATGATCTAACCACTATATCACTTAGCCTCCCCATTAACTGATATTCTTGGTCTAAACACCATCATAATTTTCCAGGCTATAAGAAATTGTTTGAATGAAATATTTTTGTTTTCATTTTGTAAACAGATTGAAGATATTGGGTTCAGATTAAATGATATCTATGAAATTCAATCACCGTAGGTAATTATATTTAGTGTTGCAACATTAGGATGGTGTAATCAATTTATTAGCCACTTTTAAGGATTGTCCCAGGACTGATACATTGCATTCTGAGAATTGCTTTCTACTAGTCCAGGAGTTGTGTAAGATTGCATATATACTCTGCCCTCCTAACATTTGTCTTGCTTATGATTCACCATCCAGCACAATGGTCATCAGTAACAAATATCTCAATATAGTGATCAACATTAGAAATTTCTCCATTATAACATCAAGTAATGGGAAAAAGTGAAATATCTTCTAATTTGAGTGTTCTCATATGTTGACTTTTCTCAGAGACATTTCAAGTTAGAATTTTTAATAATGTTATGTTTAAGCTTGTAGTTTCTGGAATAGTTCTTATGAGTCATTCCTGTATGCAGAACTTATGAAGAAAATAATTATAAGTATAATGATAAGAATAGGCATTTTGGAGTATTTGTTCTATAATTATGTTTGTAGCACAATTCATTTTTCTCCCAGAAATTTTGTGTAACTAGCCCATACATTATGCGGCCCTTTATTTCAGATGAGGAAACCAAGTCACGGAGAGATGAAGTGACTTGTCCATCATCACCTAGCCACTAAGTATTTATTCCAGGATTACAGGCTCATGTGTCCTATGGCTAAACCCAATGGGCTTTACATTACACTGTTGTTTTCCTTAAACCCAGGTAATCCAGAGACATTTGTTGACCACCCCTTTGCACAAAAGCTCTCTTCTCCATTAGCTTGCATGATACTGTCCTTGTCCTTCTCCTGCCTGTCTGACTACTCCTTTGTCATGTATCCCTTGTCCTTTCAGCACTGATGTTGTTAAGACCTCTTTTTTTGTACCATTTGTTCCACTCTTTCTTCACTTTTTTTTGCCCCCTCAGAGTTAATCATCTCCTATTGGTTCAATTCGTGTCTCTACTTAGATGACACCAAAGAGTTTTTCTGCAGTCAAAATCTCTCTCCTAAACCTCTATCTGATCCACATTTCAAACTGGAATGTCTTCTAAGATACATACACTGATGGACCAAAATATAGGTGAATATCCAAGAGTATATCATAGTGGGCTCATCATCATCATCATCATTGACATTTAGATAGTGATTTGAAGTTTTCAAGGTATGTTATATGCATTGGCACATGTGAGTCTCAGAAGAACCAGGCGAGTTAGATATTGTGGTTGTGATCTTCTACACTTTATAGATGAGAGAACCAAGATACAGAGAGGTTAAATAGCTTGTCCATAGTAATGCAGTGTCAGAGGTAGTATTTCAACCCAAGTTTTCCTAATTTAATTCCATAATTTTAACTAAATTAACATCAGAAATCATGGTCAGTTTGGTAAATGCTGTTTTATAAAAACATGCACAGAAGAACAAAAAAATGAGATGATAATGATAATGAATGTGTTTATTAATTATTTTTGTATTTCTATCATTAAAGATAATTTTCTGTACCCTTAAATATAAAGTTTTGTCCTAATTATAATTGTTATTATGTGACAATGTTGAATGAGTATGGATCTGTATTAAGAAATGCAAGGTGTGTGAAATTCTTGCACATTTATTCTTCCTGATAGGTTCTAATATCGTAATGAGCTAAGGGGAATTTATTAAAACAAACAAATGATTGCCTTTGATTATAGAGCTATCAATATGAGCTTAATGAATTCATTTCCTAAGTATTTAGCCCAGTTAAAAATATAAGCCAAACTGATCTTTAGCACTGACATTTGTTTGCATAAACAGAAGCAAAGAAAAAACAGAAAGAGATAGAGGAAGAGAGAAACAGAGAAAAATAGAGAAAGACAGAGATAGAAAGCTAGAGAAACTGAGACAAAGACTTAGAGACAGTCAGAGACACAGAAATGGAGACAGAAACATAGTCAGAGAAACAGAAATACAGAGACTGAAAGAGAATGCATAGTGATAGAATTATTTTCTGACCTTAGTTCCTTTTTCAAAGATTATGAGAAACCTAATTCTGACCTCTTAATATTATGCTTTATTCTACTATGTAAAATGATATTGCCCCCAATCTGTGAACTCTTCCCTTCCCTGCTTAAATTTCTTGTTAATTTGGGATATATTAAATATTTGGAGTTTAAAAACAAAACATAACTTATGGGTAATGGAAATCATTGACTAGACAAAGTGAATCCAAATCAGATTGACTTTAAACCTGCTAATTCTAAACTGAATCTGATCAGAAGTGTTTGAGAGAAAGATGAATGTGCTCTCTACCTAAGAAGTCTATACTTGTAGGTCAACATCCTACTCCAAATATTGACATTATGGTTATTAAATTATATAAATAAATGTAAACTTACCAGAAAGAGACTCGTTTATCTCTGTCCATATCTAATACCAAATTTACAATTTAAATTGCAATTCCGCATTTGGCTGAAGAGCAAATGCATCAGATTTAATTTATATTTGCTAATTCATTATTATGCTCTGATTTTATTGATAAAAACTACAAGTGACATTGCTCTTCATGGTTTTATATATTGCCTCATTCAAGCTTTAAAAAGTTCTTTAAACTAAGTGGTACAGGTATTAACGCATGCAACTTTATAGAAATGGAAAGTGAAATTCGAAGGTATTAGATGAATCACTTGCCCAAGATCACAAATGTAATAATTAAAATAAGAAAGTATCAAACTCAGATCTTCTTGAATTAAGATCTAGCATTTTACATATAATCACATACTAATTAACTGTTAGTTTTCAAGACCCTAATATTAATGAATACATTTTTTTCTATATTTGAATATTACAACTCATTTTGTCTCCTGAAAATTATTTGAAAAGAACTTGAGATGATATCCCATAAATAGGAAGTAATAATGTCACACTAAAGCCTGGTAATCTGTCTTCATTAATTTTTCTTAGTCTACCAAGAGTTCATTAAAAGTATCCTTGAGAATCAAAATATATGCACAAGAATAGTTAATTGTTTCTGATGTGAGTGAAATACTAATAACAAGTAATATATTATTTAAATTATAAATATAATCTGCCAAGATGGCAACCTTCTCTTAAAAAGATAATGGTTCATCTAGCCATTGTAGAAAACAATTTGGAACTATGTCCCCAAAGCTATTTACTATGTATACCCTTTGACACACCTATACTATTAGTTCTACATCCAGAAAATATATACAAAACTATTTAGAGGAGCTCTTATTTATGACCAAGAAGTAGAAACTGAAGGTGTTCCATCAATTGGGAAATGACCAAAAAACATATGTTATTTGATTATGATGATATACTAAGTAATGATGAGAATAGTTTCAGAAAAAACTTAGGAGGGCTTGTATTAACTGATACAAAATGATTTTAAAGGAACCAAGAGAACAATGTAAACAATAACAACAATGCTATAAAGATAAACAACTTTGAAAGAGTTGAGGACTCAGATCAACGCAATTGACTAACCATGATTCCTGAGGAGTCATGATGAAAAATGTTGCTCACATCCTCAGAGAGGGGTCATAGAGTGAAGATTGAAATGTCTTTACATTGAAATAAACATCTATCTATCTATCTATCTATCTATCTATCTATCTATCTATATCTATCTATCTATCCTTATTTTTAACCTGGCAAATATAAGAATATGTTTTGCATTGCTACATATATTTTTATATATGGGCTTTTGTTTTATTCTTATTTTCCCACTGGCTGAGGTAGAAAGAGGAGGGAAATATGAAGGAGGCAGAAAATGATTTAAAGATAAAATTAAATATTAATCATGGAATAAAGGTAGGAACCAGGTATTCATTGAGGCTCATATGATTTATAGCTACAAGGGCTCTTCCTAATCATTTAGTAAAATTCTATCATTACATAGAACAATCACAGAAAAACTGACTTAATGGTGTTTACAAGGTAAATCAAAAATCTAGCTTCAAATATAACATCTTCTGACTTCAAAACTAGTATTCTTTCCAGTATGTCATGTAATTTTAATTGTCTGACTAATAATGAAAATCCACTAGTTAATGGGCTTTTGTCTATTATTCAAAAATATTTTCCTTAAATTCAACCTTATTTTCATTCTGAATGTATGCGTTATTTTACTCACAAAGGATTTGTTTGTAACCTACTATATTCTTAGTATTTTAAGAATGCATCATATGTGTTGATTTAATGGAAAATGTCACCTCTGTTCATATTTATATTTCTTATTTATTATAAAATATTTCATTATTATTTTTAAGATAAAAGCTATTTGCTGCTGATATTGAAAAGGTCAGAGCACTTCCCCAATTATGTTTCTGATGTAAAATCCATTTTATTTTTATAGCATGAAGACTATGAAGATTTTTTTTTACTTTCTCCCAAAACATTGTGGGTATATTAACTTAATGTACCCCATTTCAAAATTATAATTAATATTTTCCTTAGGTATCTGCATCATTTGATTTGCACTTACTATTTTCTATTCAATTATTGGTCGAATAATATTTTATCCATCATCCTGTATGAACTAGAATTTGTTAGAGAAAAGTTATTCTCTAAAAAGATGCTTCTGGGATATGTCTATACATACATAAACTATATGTGTATATATGCATGCTATGTGTGTAAATATACTTATAACCCAAAAGTATTCAAATTAATGCATATGTGTATTAATATATGACATATGAGTGTACACATATAACTGATGTATATATACTACATATGTATATGCACACACACACGTATATGTCAAGGTGGACTAGCACCTCTCATGTGAGGGTTTACCTTGCTAGGACTGCTCATCCACCTTTGGTGTCCATCTGGCACTCAACTCTCAACTGTGGCTCCAAGAAGCTGTAACATGTGCAGCCTCCACACCCTAGTAACACTATCTCAGCAGATAGGCCAGGCTAGACTTACTTGTAAATAAAATAAGGGACATCTGCCCTAAGGATGTGAAGACTATGCCTGTATAATGAACTGATGAGAACAATTTGTTCTGATGGGCCATAAAGGTGACTGAAACCACTGCTGTAGCGTTCTTAGAACACTTAGAGCTTGGTCAGACATCATAACAAACAATGTCATTCATTGCATTCTGGGTGATCACCAGTCATTTTGACTTCTGTCTTGCCACTGAATTTCAATGACTGTGGAAAAGAGAGAGAAGCCCCCAAAATTGTGCAACTCTGTCTCACTCAAATTCAATTTACCCACCAGTCAAGACATCATGCCATGATGTCATTGATCCTCTTTAAAAATGAAAGACAAACAACAATATATAACATACATATAATTGTTATAATAATTAGCTTACTTTAAAGCTAGGGGTAATATAATGTACTTGAGCATCCTCTTGACAACAATTATGATAACAGGTAGCATTTACATCTTTTAAAATCTTATCTCATTTTAGACTAACAATATTCCTGGGAATTAGGTATTATGGTTATTCCCAGAGGAAGAGATTGGGACTTAGGCAAGGTCACATGACTAGTAATTTTCTGAAGCAGGATCTAAACTCAGATGTTCAGCCATTCTTATCGTCTACTGGTCAGCTTGTTCTTTCTTCCTTGACTCTATATATCTCACTTCTCCTCTACTGATAGACCCTCACAAATTTCTCTTTTTTAAACCTTTCCCTCATGAACTGGCTTAATATTTTATAAAAGACCCCTAGGTATGACTACATTTCCTCAACCTATCTGAAAATTCTTCCTATGCAGAACCTTACCCAGTTGATTCAATGACTTATCAGAGACATCAAAACTGATCAAAGTCTTTTCACCTTTGTTTGAAAATCTTTGGCTTGATTCAATCAAAATCCATTATTCCTTCTCTCTCTTTTAAAGTTCCAGAGTATATCCCTTCCTTTGGTGAGATCCAGTAAATTGATTGACTTATTCATTTGACCCCACCTTTACATAAATATTGATGCATGTATGTATGCATGATTTGTATATAATACATGTGACATATCATAAGAGAATAAACAATGGTGCATATGCAAATTCATTATTTCTTATGATGCAATAATATTCTACTTCATACACAGAAGGTTTGCATATGTAACAAAATATATATAAAACATGAACATTTATATGCATAATTATTCTAGAATGGAATGCATGTGTTTTTTAAGCATACCTAAATAAGAAACATATAGACTTGACCTGTGATATCATTGATATAAGAAATTTCTGATGATGAAATACTTCTACTAAGTACCTTTTATGCTAATTAGTATTAGAAAATTGCCCAAAGTCATTGAGAGTATACAGTATACAGTATAAGGACCTGAACCACTTCTATCTGAATTTAATGTTTACTAAGAACTACAATACAATGCCTTTCACCATACACACATACACACACACGCATATGAGTGCAATCACATTCACAGTTACATGAATACATGTCTTTTTATGAATAGAAATACATATTTATATAACCTTTATGTATATGTGTATTATAGCTCTAGACATACACATACATATACACATATATGTGTATAGATAAATGTATGCACACATATAATTATATAGCCTAAGTAAATATATAGATGTGCATGAATAACTGTAGTAGTAGTAGTAGCAAAAATTTACATATGCATATTTGCACATATACACAAACACTTCCTTGGGAATTTTATCTTTGACAGTTAATAAGAAAATTTTTTTGAGCATGTTAAGAATATAATTGGTGTTTGTAATATCATTCAGTTAGCCTTATCTTGTGGAAAAAAATTATTTGAACTAATGTTTTTGATAATTTCCATCTAGCAAGAGACAATATGAATGTTCTTACTTAATAAAAAACTTGTCAGCATCCAGACACAATGGATGATTAACTAGTGTAATGGCAAGCACAGAAGTAGTTCACACCTTGTTTTGGCTATTGAATTAACACCTTGTCTCAGTTCAAGTTTCTTTTGAGCCTTGTATCAAGTCTGTTAAGAAACAGAATGTGTGAACTCCAAAACTTCCTAATTCTAGAACTCATGAACTCTTGCAACAGGAAGGGGAGGAGGTAATGACTATATATAAGGAGAGGCCCAGGCTAGAGACAGCAGAACTGACAAGAGAACTCTCATGGTGGCAGAGTCAAGAAGGAAAAAACTTGTGGTATCCTGGCACTCTGTTTGTCTGCTCTGTCTGTGTTGATTTTTGTTTGTAATACTTTGGGCAGAAGCCCTGAGACCTTACTGGAAGCCCTGAAAGAGGATTTTCTGGTTGTATGTTTGCAGAAGTCCTGGAGGAGGGTTTTGGAGGTCCTGGGACTTTACTGATGATTTGTGCTGACTTCTTGGACCTTGTTTGTGTATCTGTGATGATTTCTATGTTGATGTTTGTATTGAGTTCTCAGACCTTGTTGGTGGGTCTGAGTTGATTTCACAGGCAGTGAATTGATGGTGGTGCCAGTAATGTGCATGAATGTTCTTATGGCTTTGTTAATCCTTGTCTTCCCAGGAACAGAGACTGTGAAGGATTTGAGATGTAATGGACACTGTGACCTTCAGTGTGGAGCAGGAAATGCATGGAGATCTGGACAAGGAACTGGGACATACCTGCCTTTGAACCCAGGTGACAGATGGAGTTGGGACCATGGAAGAGGAACCAAGGAATCTGAGTGCCAGACTCACGTCAAACTGAAAGAAGACTTTACTTGGATACTGTGTACTGACTGAAAAGATTATGCTTTACTGTAACCTAGGGGTGGAGAACTTTGACTTTTGTACTTTATGATTGAATTAAGGATTTTGTGATTGACTGAATGAATGTACTTTGCTGAAAACTGTGACCACTTTGGTGAAAACTATGTGATCATTTTAGTGATAAATCATTGTGAATGCTGTATTTTGATTTTCTGTGATAAGTTGTAACATTGTGAAATTGTGAATGCTGTATCTTGATTTTCTGTGAATTTTTTGCTCTGATTTGTTATTGAATAGAGAGTTTGCTATACTATGTAATCAGAACCTTGAAAGCTGTTCATGGAAGCAATCCTCTGGAAAGCTGTTTGTGTGTGGCTTTACAGCTAGTTATGATGAAAACTACCTATTTAATAGGCGAATTCACTTCTCTTCTCTGCATTCATTGTTACCCAGCTTAATATATTTTTTCACTTGACCAAAAGAAAGGGAAAAGTAACTATGTAGGAGAATCTTCTCCAATTTGCTGATTTGTGTATGTAGATAGATAGATAGATAGATAGATAGATAGATAGATAGATAGATAGATAGATAGATGATAGATATGTGTGTATAAATATATGTGTATGTTTATATATGTGTATATATATTTATGTATACATACATATATATATGCATAGATATGTTTATATATGTGTATGTGTGTATGGCAATAATGGAGTTTTACCTCATGCCCAGAAAAATGACAAAGAGAAGAAAAATCTGAAATAGTCATTGTTGATCATTGCCATTTGTGTTGTTTTCTTGGAGAATATTATTAAATCTACCCTAAGACCCCTTGCCTTACTTCAAATACACTTTTTTAACTGCATTTTGATATCTTGAATTGGATTTTCCATAGGCATCAGAAAATCAATATGTCCCAAACTGAAGTCATTTACTATTTTACTACAAAAAATCTTCTCTTCTGAAATCCCTATTACTCTCAATAGTACTACCAACCTCCCATTCTCTCAGGCTCAAAACCTAATTGATATTTTCAACTCCTCACTCTCTTTTATTTCCCATGCTTAGTTGCCAAGTCTTACTGATTCTCTCTTCATAACATTTCTAGTAGATGCCCACTTTTCTCCTCTGACACTAACATCCACCTGATGTATGCCCTCTTTGCCTAACACTTGGACTGTTGCAAAAGACTTCTGCCTGGTCTCCTTGTCCTAATTTTTTTCCCCACTCTAGTCCATCTTCCACTTAGCTACCACAATGACTTTCCAAAATCACATGTCTAACCAAGTCACAACCATACTTCTTTTTGGTAAACTCCAGTGGTATTCAATTACCTCCAGCATCAAATATAAAATCCTCTGTTTGGAATTAAAAGTGTTCTAAATCCTGGTCACTTCCCTACCTCTCCCATATTGATATATCTTTCAATGTGAGTTTTTTTTGGGAGCAAGGACTATCTTTGACTTTCCTTTGAATTCTCAACACACAGGACAGTACTTGATCAATTAATAGATTTTTTTTTTTGCTGACTGACTGTGTCTGAAATTATGAATTAGTCTTACCATTCTGAACAATTGGATTGGAATTATGTGGGAAAATTCACTAAACTATTCACACTTTTTGATTTTTGATCCAGAGATTCCTTACCTTTACAGAACCACAATAACCCAAATATTTTTGTTCCTATAAGCAGTCAGTTAATATATGCTTACTCTTCATATTAGTAACTATATACATAATTACATAGTATGTAAACATATATTATTCAAAAAAGAAAATTTAAAGGAATAAAAAATAAATTTTGTGGTTTTTTTTTAATAAGCAATTGGGGTTAAATAACTTGGCCAAGGTTACACGGCCAGTTATTTTGTGTGGGTGTTAAGTATCTGAGGCCGAACTGATCCCAGGTCCTCCTGACTCTGGGGCCAACGCTCTTACTCACCGCACCACCTAGCCACCCCAAAAATAAAGTTTTTTAGTGATATTTTATTGATTATACAAACCATTTTATTTTATTATTTTATTGACATAAAATGTTTAATATTTAATTTCCTCCAATTACTTGTAAATACATTTTTAGCATTCATTTTTTTCAATTTTGAGTTCCAAATATCATTGTTCCCTTTCTCCCTCCCTTCTTCCTGAGATGGTAAGTGACCTGATATAGTTTGCAATCATGTAAAACATTTGCATATTAGTCATTTTGTACAAGAAGACAAAAAAAAAAAAGAAAATGAAAATTAATACGTTTCACTCTGTATTCAGACATCAGTTCTGTCCCTGGAGGTAGATAGCATTTTTCATCAGGGGTCCTCTGGGATTGTCTGAGATCATTGTATTGTTCAAAATAGCCAAGTCATTAACAATTCTTCATCGTACAATATCGCTGTTACTGTGTACAATGTTCTGGTTCTTCTCATTTCACTCTGTACCAGTTCATGTAAGTCTTTCCAGAATTTTCTGATAGCATCCTACTCATGCTTTCTTATAACAAAATAGTATTTCATTTAGATCATATACCACAACTTCTTTAGCCATTTCCCAATTGATGTGCATCCCCTCAATTTCCAATTCTTAACTACTACAAAAAGAGATGCTATAAATATTTCCTGCACAAATAGGTCTTTTCCCCTTTTTTATAAATCTCTTTGGGATACAGATCTATTAGTGGAATTTCTTGTTTGAAAGGCATTCACAGTTTTATAGCCTTTTGGGCATAGTTCCAAATTGCTCTCCAGAATTGTTGACTCAGTTCACAAATACACCAATAGTGCAATAGTGTCCCAGTTTTCCCACATTTTCTCCAACATTTATCATTTTCCATTTTTGTCTTACTAGTCAATATGATAGATATGACATTGTAACTCAGAGCTGTTTTAATTTGTATTTCTCTAATCAATAGTGATTTTGAGCACTTTTTCATATGACTAGAGATAGCTTTGATTTCTTTATCTGAAAACTGTCTGCTCACATCCTCTGACCTTTTATATTGATATAATTTAAATCTTCATTATTACTGAAAATCTTGATTTAATACTATTTGATACAGTGATTTGAATGTTCATATCTAAATTCAGTTTTTCCCCTGATCTTTCTTTCTAAAAACTATCAAAAATGGAAAAGTTATGTTACTAATATATTTGGAATTTGAAGAAATGAATCACTGACTATACAAACTAAATCATGACACTATATTTTTAATTTGATTCACCAGGTATTTACATATTTCTGTTAAATTCAGGTAGTAAATTTCTAATTTTGTGATGTCAAACAATTGTTTTCCCAAACTAATCCAAAGATGGTATATCTTTCTGTTTCTAACAAAAGGATTCAAAATCTACTGAAATTTCATTTGGACAATTTTTAAACAGGTTAGATTTTTATTTGTTTCCAGATTTTGTTTTGTTTTGTTTTGTTTTGTTTAAGCATGCAATATGTTTTCTTTTTAAATTGGTGACAGAATACTTTTTTTTCTTTTTGCCATCCAGAGATATAAGAGTATCCCAGAAGAGAGAATGGTTAACATTGACAAATGCTTCAGAGAAGTCAAGAACAATGAGGATTGAGAAAATACAATCAGACTTGGCAATTTTATGATCACTGGAATCTTTGAAGAAAGCAATTTCATTTCTGTAAAGTTGAGTGAGGGGATAACTAGTAATTTTCAGAACTCAAGAGGCTAAAAGAATAGTGTTGCCTTTGACAGAAACTGGAGAATACAAGAAAAGTGTGGGTTTGAGGAAGTAAATTAATGTCCTACTTTTATTATTATGTTACAACTCCATTAAGACTCTTCTTTGAAAACCACTGAGTAAAAAATAAAGAAGTAAAGGTCTTATATTTTAAAATGTATATTTCAGTAAATTTTGTCATTGCAGAGAGCTGAAATCAATTTGAATGCTTATCAACCGGTATATGTCTAAATAAATGTTGGTACCTGTAATAGAATAATATGTCACCATAAGTTATAAGGAATTCAAATAAATATGATGAAAATGTATGAAGTAGTGAAGGAAGAAGTAAGCAGGACCAAGAGAGTAATACACACGATTACAATGCTGTAAGTGAAAAGAATAACAAGAGGCAAAAAAATCAAATTAATTTCAGTTACCAATAGTGACTCCAGAGAAGAGACAAAGGAATGTCTCCACTCTTATATTAGGGAGGAAGAGACCTATAGGCATTTTATGTTGAACATACTGATAGATAGGAACTACAGTGGATTTTCTTTAACTATTTTTTCTTTGTTATAAGAGAAGGTTCATGTGGGGCGGCCAGGTAGCACTTGCTAGAGCACTGGTTCCAGTGTTGGGATGACATGTGGATCGAATCCGGGCTCAGACACTTAGCTCCCACCCAGAAACACCTGGCCGTGTAACCTTGAGCAAGTTACTTAACCCCGAATGCTTTAAAGAGAGAGAGAGAGAGAGAGAGAGAGAGAGAAGGTTCAATGGAAAGATCTGATGACACATGCACACACACACACACACACGAGCACAAACATAGAAAGATAGAGACAGAGAAACAGTGACAAAGACAGAGATAGAGACAGACAGAAATAAAGAGACATAAAGAAACAGAGAGAATGAGACAGAGACAGACTGACCGACAGACATACAGAGAGATATAAAACAGTGTACTAATGATTCTTGAAATTTGTATGCTTTCTCCAAAAAGGTAAAAGACTATCCTTATATCCTTCAGAATGCCAAGTGCATGTTATATAAGCTCCCCAAATACAGTGATTGTGTGTTTGTCTTTAAAATTTTTCTCTCAGTTAGTACAGTAATTTATGAAGTTTTGAATTAAATTCAAGTATTTTAATTACTAAATAAATATGAACCAAATTATTTATTTATGTTTGAATGTATATGTATATATCTATATTCAATACAATTTATTATTTTGAAATTTAAAAGGATCAGTAGTTTTTCTAAAGCTACTAATAATAACATAGCATTAGTTTCTGAAGAGAATTGAGCAACGGGAGTTCCCTGATCAAATGTTTCCAGTTGAAATCTCTAAGATATATTTAAAATGAATAACTTCTTTACCTAATACTGTATCATGAGAACCAAATTGGGGCAACTGTAGCTTTGTTGATATGCTATGATTTTCATTTTTGATTAATCATATATTTAAAATTTAAATTTTGTCTAATATCCTGCTGCTCTTACCTCTGTGGGTACTTTTGAAATAAATAACCTTCTCACCTACTTTCCTTGAAATTTACCCAGAAGCAAAATGAAGCTACTGAGTGAGTAGAGATTTAATTACCTAGCATCATAAGAAGACATCTAACTTGGGAAATTTCTTTTTTAGGAAAGGAATTCCTTCTTCTAGATATTATAAATATATATATATATATATATATATATATATATATATATATATATATAATTTCCTATATAGGTTACACTTAAAAATTACTGGAGTATAAAAGTATAGTTTATATGTAGTGACAAACCATGATGTGACTTTTTTTTAAATTTTTCAAAACCAAGTACAAGTTTTTTCTTAAATGAATCAAACATTTTAGGGGAGTTCATGAATAATTAAAAGAGGAATAATTTAAAATGTACAAAAAGTCAGAGTATCTACTAATTCTAGATCTAAAATTATACAAAGGAATACAAAATAATTTTGCACTGACTTCCACAATCCACTTTATTATAAAGCATGTCATTAATTTAATGTGGTACTGTTTTTTTTTTTCTTTGAAGCATACCAGTAGGAAGAGAAAATTGAGATCTTGGATCAAATGAACATAGTAGTTCAGTGTTTAATAAACCAAAGATCTTTTTCAGGTCCTCACTGAAAACCCTGATGTCACAGTCTTCTTTGAGAATGAAGGACAAATACAACCTGTGAGTGAGTACTAGCTCCTTCTCTCCTCTCCCTTCCTTATTTGGGGGTGCTCTGGCCAGGGGAAGGTACATTTCTATGGTTAAAAGCTCCATTTTTTTCTTTTGGTTTACTGGCTAGATTTCTTTGTCAAAGATCAAACCTTAAACCCAATTCACTCTGGAGTTCATAGACTGGACAATAGGTCCCTGCCCTCCTAGCACAGAGTGAATGCAAATAGTAAATAGTAGCTGTTTCTCTTTTGGTCAGGAACCCTTAGGGTCTTCCCCACCCAGTTTGAGTTTTTGTTTGTTTGTTTGTTTTGTTTTGTTTTGTTTTTTATTAAAGAGACAATCCCCTTTCTTAAAGAGGCCTATTCACTGAATGGGTATTATAGCACTCAAAAGTAAGAACCTGAAAAGACTTTACCTTAATAGGGCCGGAGTCTCCCATTGCATCCTGGGCCATCTCCAGTCTTCTTGATGAATATCTGGCAACTGGAGCCAGATGGCTCTGGAGGAGAAAGTGAGGCTGATGATCTTGCACAGCCCTACCTCCCTCAAATCCAAGTCAACTGCAAATCATAGCATCATCACCCTGATGCCATCATCCTCTTCAAAACCAAAAGACAAACACAAACCTAAGAACACACACTATTGAGGCAGTATTCCCCATCATTTAACAGCTTCCAGAAAATTGAAAAGTGGTTTGAATAAAATAAGTTCAGATGAAAAACTTACACTATTCAACACAATAAGTTCCAATCATACTCACAATCTAATTTTTAAAAGTCACATCCTTAAAAACAATGAGCCATGAAGGACCTACCTTTTGGATCAGTGGTTAGAGACAGAATTCATAATCAAACAAAGGATAGAAAAGGAAAAAAGAGAGAAAATTCCATATATGGTATGTACATATATAGTATACATACCTACATATTTACATGTGTATGTACATGTATGTATACAGTACACAGTTGTTTGCATTTTATCTATCCCATTAGAAAGTGAGCTTTTTGAGGTCAGAGAATTTTTTTTCATTTCTTTTCATTCCCATTTATTACAACATCATCTGGCATACAGTTGTTTCTTGTCCTCTGTTTTCAAAGAGGACCAATGTTGTGGAGTGATGTTTTGGCTCCTAAGCAGACTGAATGAGCTAGAGATGAACAAGGTCTTCAGCATCACTCTCTTTGAGTCATTGAAGTTCAGTGGTAGGGACAAAAGTCAACACAACTGGAAATGGTGCAGGAGGCAGTGGATGAACTTGTTAACTTCCGTGTCTGATCAAGTTTTAAGCATTCCACAGTGCCTGCTTTAGCCACCTTTATGACTGTTGGGAAAAATGTTTCTCATGCATCCATTCAGCCAGGGGAAGTCTTCTCATGCTTGGAGTAGATACCACCCTAACTCAGTGATGGGTTTGAGGCATATCATTTACCCACAACCTGGTTTAGCACATGTCTGCTGAGATGGTTTTCTGCTGCATGGCCACTATGAATGTTACCACTTCTTGGAACCACAAGTGAGACTTTGAATGCAGGGTAGACACTAAAGCAGGATGCATAGCCTTGTAGAGGGTTCAGCAAGCCCTCACACCAGAGGTTTTAGTCATCCTTGAACACCCATAGACTTCATGATTTTGCAGGTCAATGGAAAGCGAAATAAATAATATGTTCTTGTTAAAGAAGCAAATAAAAAGTTAGTGATATTGGTTGCATTCTACAACCAAAGACAAAAATATATATACTTTAATTGAACACACAACCATCTTACTTTGTTGTGTTCTGTATGAATATATATATATATATATATATATTTGTTATTTTTGTGCTTGTACTTCATTCTTGCAAAAGATCATGATCTAAGGAAGATGGTGGCATGATTTGCAATTGACTTTGATTTGAGCAAGGGAGGTCTGTGCAAGGTTACCAGCTTCACTTTCTCCTCCAGAACCATCTGGGTCCAGTGGCCAGATATTCATCACGATGGCTAGAGATGGTACAAGATGCAAGGGGAGACTCTGGCCCTTTTAAGCTAAGGTCTTTTCAGGTTCTCACTTTGAGTGAAGTACCACCCACTCAGTGAATAAGCCTCTTTAAGAAGTGAGTCATTATATTACAACGAACCTACTTTATTTCAACATATATTGCTAAGGATGAAAAAAAAAAGAAAAAGAGAAAGTATATGCAATTTCCAAATCCTCAAACTGAAGTTACTACATATTCTCATAACAAGTAGAAGTGCTGCATGGTAGACAGAAAGCTGGCTTTGATTAGAAAGAACTGGGGTCCAAGTTGTACCTCTGAGATATAGTGACTGAGTGACCTTGGGTATGTCACTTAAAGTCTCAGTGACTCAAACAAGTCTATAAGATTTCAAATTGAAGAGAAAATGCTCATCATCTTTGGTAGAGAGTGTTTCTTCATTGGAATTTCCCATTCCATTGAACTGCCAGGTCTAGTGCCAATAATAGTTTTATACTCAGTGGTGGGAACAGGATAGCATGGTCAAAACTAATCTGGAAAATATAATTCTTGATCAAGAAATGAAAGAAATAAAATACATAAAAGTTTCCTTAAAACTTTCATGTCTGTATAACATAAATACACCAAAAACATAGGCAGGACCTTAAAAACATTAACTAATGTCTAAAAATACAAATTTCCATTCATACTAAAAATAAAGTGATGAAAAATGTGTTTTGCCAACAATGCGGCTTGTAGCTGTGGTGGCATTTTGTCAAATTGTTATTCTATATTTAGGTATAGTCATAGATGGTTATGTGTACATATAGACAGAAATAGGTGTGATTATAGATGTATGTCTATGTATATGCATATTTTGCATATTCTGCATATTCTGCAAGCTGCATTCACTATCACCATCTCTGCAAAATGAATGAGAAACAACCCAGAGGACATTTGCCAGATATGTGCTTGCCTGAAGCGTATAGGTAGCTGAATTATACACTATGCCATTATGTACTTTGGCCTACATGTACAATACCCCTCTCTTTAGAATACACATACATACATACATACACACATATACACATATGTACATAATGAAAATACCCAGGTATGGAGATGTAGGTTTACATGCACATTCAGACACATGGATTGTGTTATTATCTGTATAATTTGAAAATATCTGTGTATATGTATAGATATATGTGTATATGTATATATGTTTATATGTGTATGTATGTGTGTGTGTTGTGGCTACAATTGTACTTATCAACACATAGTTTGGACTAGTAGGCTTCTAATGTCTCTTCCATATTTTAAGTACTGGAAAATATCTCTCCTGCAACCTTTGGCCCAACTAGCATACCCTTCATACATTCCTTTGTCCCTACCCCAATCTACCCTTGCAAATTAAACCTCATGGGGGTCAGGGACACAAGAAGATCAACATAGTTGCTCACACCACCCCGTTGAAGTGGGAGTCACTAACTCCTATCCTTTTAGTGAGATGAAAAAGTCCAGACCTGCAGGGCTTACCATTTCACAAGCTTATATACCCTGAAAACACTTGGACCATGCCATCCATCACTGTACTTATATACTCAGCACTTCCCATCTTTTCAATCTGCTCTGCTGCTAAATTCTTTTCTTTTATTTTAAATTTATGGAGTAAAACAAGCATTTCTATAACTTTGGCACAATAAAAAGATGATTATACATGAAACTATACATCTATTATGGACAACTTGATAATCCTTTCAAATATACAGCAAAATTATTATGTAAATTTCTCTTTTTTCTTTTTTTCTTCCCTTCCCCTCCCCTAGAGGTGGCTACCACTAGATAAAAATAGGTATACATATAGATATAGATATAGATATATATATATATAATTATTCTATACCTACTTCCATTTATCAGTTTCTCTCTGCATGCAGATAGCATCTTCATATGCCATTTACAGTTAATTCTAATATTTATAATAGACTAACATTCTCTCAAAGTTATTCTTAAAGTAATATTGCTATTACTGTATATAATGTTCTCTGGATCCTTCTTATTTTGCTCTTCATTATTTCCTGAAAGTCTTTCCCTGTTTTTTTTTTCTAAAATCATTGAGCTCATCATTTCTGATAACAAAGTAGTATTCCGTCAAAATTATATAACACAACTTGTCCAGTCATTCCCCAGTTGAGTGTCATCCCTGCAATTTCCAGTTCCACAAAGAGAGCTCCTATGAATATTTTAGAACATATAGGTTCTTTTTCTTTTTCCCAATCATCTTTAGAAATAGAACAATTAGTGGTATTTCTGGATCGGTAACTTTTAATAATTACATTCTTTTATATATGTTGTCTCCCACAATTAAAGTATGAGGTCCTCAAAATAGAGTTTTGTTTTGTTTTTTCATTTTTTCTATCTGTATCTAAGCATGTGATAAACATATTATTTTTCATTTATTTTATGATTTGCATAGAACAAATAGTAAACAATGAAATGGAAGACAAAAAAAAGCCAGATTGCAAGGAATTGAAGAGCAAATATTAAAAATGCAGAGGAAATCACAGTTGATTGCTATTACAAGAAATTAAGCAGCAATGGGAGGAGAATACAGATCTTAAGAATGATGGATTCTGGGGAATAGCTTTTGTTTAAACACAGGATAAATCCAAGCATATTTGTAAGCAAAGAGAAAGGAGCTAATAGAGAGGGAGAGTTTGAAGAAGAAATGGAGAGAATAGAATTCAATAGCTAAAAAAGGTTGAAGTCAAAAGCAGGTGGAAGTTCAAATCTTATGGGGGAAGGAAGCATTCTTCCTAAGAAAGTAATAGGGAAAGAAAAGCTGGTTGAAGATTTATATGGGTTTTGTAGTATGACATTGAGCTCACAAATGATAGTCTCAAAAATAGAATTTTAAACAGAATTTTAAAACCCATTCTCCTACCTAAATATATGTTACTCCATGTAAAAATAAGATGCATTCTCATGTCTTTTGATCATTGAGCAACTAAATTTCTGCCTTTATAGAGTCAATTAGATGTTTTCAAAGGAGAATATTAAATGTAGGCAGTAAGCATTCACAGTAAAATAAGTAATCAAGCAGAGACAGAGAGAGATGGAAGGATGTATGGATAGATGAATAAATGTATGAATGAATGAATGAATAAAGGTTTAGGATAGAACCAGGCTCTATAGAATGTCTAGAAAAAGGAATATCTCTTCCTACTGGATCAATGTTCTACTAATTTATTAAAATATTTTAATTGAGCAAAAGTCAGATTTATTTTCACCATCATTCTTTGATCTTAACTTTTTGGAACACCATCCTATCTCTGAATACCGTTCCAGATCTAATTCATAGACATAGATCTCAATTCAATCCAATTTTTCCCTAATGCTTGAGTTGTTAATCCATTGTTTTCCTCCTATATGACTCTGGTAGTCAATGTGTACATGATAATTAGATGCTGATTAAGTTTCCTAGCACCCTGTTCCATAACATATTATACCTCCACATAATTTGACAATCCATAACACTTAGATAAAAGTATTAGAGTCAAAGTGCTTTTTCTTAGAAAGGATGAGAAATACTTAGGAAGTTGCAGACAACTAACATAGGAAATATACTGAATGATGCTCTGATATTTTGAATGTGTTATGGCTAAACACTAAACATCTATGATATGAACTGGTCAGTTTTCTTTTGAATATTTTTTCTCAGATTTTTCACATTCAAGATGACAAGTAAACATAGAAAATATTGAATTTCAAAGAAGAATGAAACAGATCAATTAGTGGATTTTATTTAAATATATTTACATATATTTGTTGAAGAAATGGAAATTCATACTTGTCTTTTGACGCATTTCTCCCTTTCTTTTTCCATATTTGGTGTTCATTAGCATAAGCATAAACTTTCTTCCCACTATGTTTTTACAGTATATCTTTAGCTATTAAGTTACTTTATAACTAAAATAACTCAAAATATGAAACAACAAACAACATTTATGTCTGAATGGTTCAGACAGATGTTTACAATTTTTCTAAATAAGTTTGGCATGTTTAAACACATGCATTCAGATTGTCTGCCTTCATGTGGGTGTTATTTAATTGAGAGTTACAGTAGTGACTCGAGCCAAGTAATAAAATGAATGCTATTGTTTTCTATCAGCAAAGGAAAAAACTTGATGGTGAATTTGGGAGACTGCCCTGCAAATAGCAACCCTGGAAAACAGAAACATTTTAAGGGGTGCATGTACTTAGTCATTGTAACATTGTTTAATTTTTATTAAAAGAAAATAGATGGAATCCTATTTATTCGAAGTCAAGGTTATTTCATTTAGAAGAATTAAAGTCCAAACAAAATAAACCCAAATTGTGTGAAAGTGATTATGCACACACAAATGGCATCAATTCTGTAGCTTTACTGGTATTTCCTCATTGCTTATAAAGTACAGAAATACAAAGGAAGTGCCTCGTAATATATTTAGATTTCTTTAAAATAACTAAGAAAATATTATAGGTTACTGAATAAGGTACATTATTTATGATAGAGACACATGAGCAGAGAAAGGTGGTTTTATAGGTTATTATTAATTTCTTCATTGGTGTCCTTTTAGATAAACTACTTTTCTTAAGTAAAGCTAAAAGTCAGGAAGAACAAGGAAACATAGGATTTCTGTTATTTTGGATCAAATTTGTAAAACTGTAATTTACCTTTGAGATTTTCCTCTTTCATAAGTTTTATAGTTGGAATATCAGTGATTTCTTTCTGGGGAGAAAAATTACAGCAGTAAATTATCATGACTTTAATTGGATAATTGTGCATGCAATTGAGCAATTGTGGTTGCAACTGGCCACTTTCCACTTATTTCTAAGGTGCAATTAGCCAATTTTAGACATAATTACTTGTGCATGCACTTTTACATTATTTTTTTTTCATCTAAAGGGGAGAATCAATAGATATTAAATTCAAGAAATGTTTAAAAAAAACAAAAATGAGAATCATTTGTTGATTAATAAAACAGGATGATTTATCCAAAGTTCTTCCAATGTGCCACTCCTACTTTCAAAACATATTCATATGTATGTTATCTTCAGTTTATCGTATCATATGGAAAGGCACAAGTTTCTCATTAAAAAAAAAGTTTCAAAGAGAATGATCCCCATTATGATCAGTTATTTCAAGCTGATAATGGAGGCTCTGTTCTGACAGTGTTTGCATCAATACACATACATACACAACTTTTTAAACTATCTAGAGTTCATTTTTGAAGATCAGATCAAATAATCAAACTGTCAAAAGAAAGCAATTATTTTAGTAAGTTTAGTAAAAAATAATTTAGTAAATTAATGGATTACTTTATCATTTATTCAATTGAATAGACTTTTTGTTTCCCTGAATTTTATGTGGACAATCCACTGGTTTCTTTTGCATACTGCCAAATTTCATGTGTATAGCAAAGCAAAACAAACTTACTTTGATGCCATTTTGTCTCTGGAAAAAATGACCAAATGCAGCATCGTTAGCCATCATGTCTGAGCTTAAAAGAGTTTACATATCTTTAATGAAAGTTTTCATGTTTATATAATTGCCTGATAATTTTTTAATGAACTAACAAAGTGAATAAAGACTTTGTGAATGTTCCTCTATCTATCGTATGGCAGAAGAATGGCCAAGCATTCTTATTCCTCACAGCTACCACCCTGGTGCAGGAGATCCTGAGAGGGAACATCTTTTAATGTATTTGAGAATACTTGGGATAGATATTAGAAATGCCCTCAGAGGAACTGCATTCACATCTCTTCATTACTCCTTGCTCTCTCTTACCCTGAGCAAAGCACCTCCCTGTACCTAATTTTAAAATTCCTTCCAGCAGGGCATGTATGAGAACCAATTCAGAACAGCTCAGAAAGGCTGATCATCAAATTTTTAATGCAAGCATTTGTACCAATCATTTTTGTTTATTGTCTAGACAAGAAACTGATGGCAAAAATCTTAATGATGCAGCTCAAATTCTGGGCATGTGTGGGTATGTGGGGAGGGGTGTATATGCACATATACATATATAATGTACATATATATATATATATATACACACACATTATATATTTTTTCCAGAGAGTTAGATGTTAAATGTTACCAGAACCCCATTGTTTTCAAATACAAATCTCATTATGCTATTTTAATAATTAACAGATTACTCGTTTTCTCATCACTTATCTCTATTCCCTCAAATCTCTCCTTTCTACTATGATAAGGTTATTCATTTTTATATAATATTTGGAATAGTTCCTCTTTTCAAAACCTTTTCATGGCTATATATACATTATATATCAAATAAAGGTTAAAATTTTTAGGGTAGTTTTCTAGAGTTTTACTAATGCAATGCCCTTCTTTCTTTCCAGTATATCTCCCATCACTTCCCCTCTTATATTTTGTCCTCTAGTCAAAGGACATTACTTGTCCCTCATGTATAGTCCATATTTTTCCCACATTCTTGTCTTTGCTTATCATTCAGATCACACCCTAAGAGAACCTTGTGATTATCTAAAGAGGTTTCTTAGGATAAAGCCTGTGAATACACATGCACACACATATATGTATGTGCCTAATAAATATGTAGAGGCTGGGGAGGCTAGGCGGTGCAGTGAATAGAGCACCGGCCCAGAAATCAGGAGAATCTGAGTTCAAATCAGGCCTCAGACACTAAAAAAAAAAAAAAAATAGCTGTGTGACCTTGGGTAAGTCACTTAATCCCAACTGCCCTCCAAAAAAGGCAAAAAAATATATGTAGAGTCAGCTAGGTGGCTCAGTGAATAGAGTGTGGAGTCTGGGGTCAGGAAGACATGTGTCTTACTAATTTACTAACTAACTTACTAACTGTGTGACCCTGAGCAAGTTGCTTAACCTCTGTTTGCCTTAATCCCCTGGAAGAGGAAATTGCAAACCAGTCCAGTATGTTTGCCAAAAAAACAAACAAAAACCAGACAGTGTTGGCATACTAAGGTCCACAGGGTCAAGAAGTGTTGAACATGACTGAACAACATGTTACATACATATACATATATGTAGATGCTTAATATATATGAATATAATTAGTTTACTTTGTAATGCTATCTACTTTATTTTATGCACTTAAAAATATTATTCTGAGAAGGGATTCATAGGCTTCATTCAAGTGCCAAAGAGACACACAGAAAAGCTTAAGGATAACAAATCTGTGCTTTGATCTAGTCCAAATTCCTTGTTATTGTTGGTGAGGAAGCTAAGGCCTAGAAGAAGGGCAGATTTAGCAAAATCTTCATTGGTTAGAGGAAATAGGCCTCCTTATTCTCAACCTAAACCTATTTTCAGGCAAACCTTTAAATAAAGATCTATTTTCAAGCCTCATCAACTTGTTGTCAAGATGACTGGTTTCACATCACAGTTCTGACTTAAGTGCTTTTGTTTTTTTTTTTATGCTACAATTAATTTTAACTAAATATATTTTATGCAATACATATGTACATACATACATACACACACACACACACACACACACACACACACACATAGACACAAATATATATTTTCCCCCCCTCCAAGAGGGGGTCCCTTACACATCCATTGATAATGGGGATGATTCCCAAGTTTGACTGCACCTATCTCTTGAAAAAAAAAAGAGGCTTAATTATTTTGTCATTAACAGTAATATACTTATAGACTACAAAATACAGGAAAAAATTCTGGAGCTAGTCAGGTTAAACAAATTGGCCCTTTGAGAATATAATCATCGACCACAAATGGTAAATTTTGACTTTCATTACTTGCCTATCATAGAATTGGCCCCTAAAGGAAAAGACAAGAGTCTATAGGGAATTTCATTAACTCTTTCATTCAAACCAAGGATAGTTAAGTGTTTAAATGAAAAGGAATTAAATACACCCCCTAGTGATTTCAAAGACAATGCTCTTCTCTAAAGGTCAAATTAATACCATGAAGTAAATCAGTCACCATGGAGAATATACCTCAATGAAGCATTTCTAATGGCATTTAGCATTGGCCTCTCCTTTTCTAAATAAGTGAATAATATCATTCTTTGTCTATGATCATTTCAAATAATAAAAGCAAAGGTTCTTATATTTTTTTAATTTTTTTTTAACCATCAAGACATCCTTCGGCCATTTAGTGAAGCCTATAAACCTCCTGTAAGAAAAATATTTTAAATTCATGAAATAAAATGTAAGGGATCAATATATAGAATTGTAAGGAAAATAAATCATGCTAAAATTCAGTTTTTACAAAAACAATAAAAATTGTAAAAATATAGTTTAAGAAGGCCAGTTCTAAACATTTTTTGATTAAAGCATATTGATAACCTTAAAGTGATATATATACACACACAAATACACACATATGTATATGTAGTTAATTTTACTTAGAGAAATATAAATCTGCAGAAAATGTTACATTACATAGCATTTTATAGATCTTTTTCAGAATTTAAATATCCACATTTTAAACAAATTCAGGAATTTGAATTACATTTTTATTGGTAATTTGTCAGTGTTGCACAAAATTGCTGAAGTAAAATCACTGGTCCATAAAGGCATTATGAACTATTTTTGACTCTAATCTACACAATACCACTACTATTTTCTAGTTCAGATTTCTAGGTATTCTTGTGATAATCTGGGTGAAAATACAGATGAGAGTCAACTGTTCTTCCACATATCCATTGATATTTGAAGTAGACATATGACTTTACAGGACAGGTGCACATAGAAGTGTGATAGAGCCATCTGAATCCACTTCCAAAAACATTGTTAAATTTTCATTGTGAGCATTTATGCCTCAGATAAAACTTAAAAGTATAGAAAAATTATTAAACTGTCTAGACCCTTTGACCAATTAATACCACTACTCGATCTGTTTCCAAAAATAATTGGGGAACATGAAAAGGAACTATAAGTTCTAAAATGTTTATATCAGCTCTCTTAAAGTAAAGAACTGGAAATTGCAGAGATGTCTATCAATTGTGGAATGGCTGAACAATTTGTGGTATATGATTTTGATGGAATACTACCGTATTATAAGTAACAATAAGCTAGATGATGCTAGAAAAATGTGGATAGACTTGCACAAAATACTAAGGGGGGCAATGAGCCCTCCAAGAGCCTTCCAAGAGAAGGACATATACAGTAACAGCAATATTGTTTTAAGAAAAACTTTGAATGACTAAGTTATTTTGTCTATTTTAAATGTCCAAATTAACTACAAAAGACCTATGAAGGAAGACTCTACTTGCATCCAGAGAAAGAACTGAAAAACAGAAGGATAGATAGATAGATAGATAGATAGATAGATAGATAGATAGATAGATAGATACACACACATATATATGTACATATACAAATATATACTTATACATATGCACACACATACATATGCCTAGTGGTAGCCTTCTCTAGGGCAGGGCAGAGGGAGAAAAGATAAAAGGGAAAAAACACATGACAACTTTATTATATATTTAGAAGGAATAGCAAATTGTAGTTGTATTTTCTTGTGTAATTGGCTTTTTTATTACACCATCTTGTGGAAATATTAGTTAATTTGAGGATTTTTTTTTAATGTGCATGGAATGCCCTGAATCCATACATGTATATACACAGGGACACAATTAGACAAGAAAAATAGTTGTTACTTTTTTCAGTTATTATTTCCTCCTTAGTGATAGAAGTTATATAATAATAGTTTCTTTCATGGAAAAAAAGTACAGTATAGTGCTATGCCTTTCTTCAAATACTTATGAGAGCTGTCTTCCTGTAATATATTTCAGGGCTTTCTTTTGTTCATACAGATGGAGGTAGTAGCATGTGTTTTTTTCTGAAGAAAATGCCGCACACTTTTAATAAACTACAGCATACAGTACTTGAAGAGAAAACAATGAAATGAGTTTTGCAATTTACTTGTTTTGCAATCTTGAACAAGTTATTTAATTTTTTGGCCTCAGTTTCTTCAAGTGTACAATGTTGAGGTTGGACTTGACCAACAATCAAATTTGTTCTGGCTTTAAAACTATGATTTGAAAATCCTATGAATCCTATGTGATCATTTCAGTTGGAAAACTGATAAATCAACACCTATTATTTTATTTCAAGTAGTCTACAATCTATAAGAGAATAAGGTGTAGGTATGTACAACCTTCCAATAAATACAAGTTGACGGAAGGGTGATTAGTTGATTGGTACAAGAGGGATCTGGAAAGAACTCATGTAGACAGTATTATTAAAGGTGAATCTTGAAGGAAACTAGGGACTTTAAAATGTAGAGGGGATGAAGGAGACATATTAAACATGGTAAACAGTGCTGCAAAGGCAGAGTGACAGGAAATGGATTGCCATGTATAAGGAGGAGTAAGAAAGCCGGTCTGACTGAACCACAAAAAAATATGAAGGAAAGTATGTCACCTTAGAAAGTTAACTTAGGGAGTTTGGGAAAATAAGAAAAGAAGATGTTTTGTTAAACTGCCTTGGCTTGACATATAATCATGTGCCTTCTTCATGGGCAGTCTAGGATCATAGTGATATCCTCAAGGAATGGAAAATTATATATTATTATAGATGATATGTAGTTGTCTAAGTCTTTCCTGTATTATCGTAAATGGAATGAATGTGTTTTTGTTTTCACTTTTTGCACAACCCAAAATGGACCAGTGGAGACCATATAAATTTAAGAGAATCAAAGCATTATACAATTTCAGAGTTGTCAAGAATACTATTGGTCATCTAGTTCAACCTATACCCAAAAGAATCTTTACTACAATACATATGGTAAATGCCATTTTAGTCATCTCTTGAAGACCTCAAGCCAAGGAGAAATTGTTACATCTAGAAGAAACCCATTCAATTTTTCTATAGCTCTCTACTTTTTTAAAGTTGATTTTAAATAAACCTAAATTCATCTCTTGAAATATTTAGCCATTATTACTAATTCTTTGCTCTGAGCCAAGGAAAACAAGGCTAATCCTTCTTCCATATGACAGCTCTTCAAATACTTGAAAACAAATTATGTTCTCTCTCACTCATCTTTTGTAGGCTAAACATAATGAATTCTGTGGGAATTATGGGAATTGAGTGAACCACAATGACTCCATCTTGTGAGTCAATTCTGGATTCCCTTTATATTCAATTATAGATCTAGCTTAATTTCTGTCCTGTGGGAAAACTTTATTCAATTATGGGAATTGTAAGAAAATTTTATTCCATGTTTGAACCTAGCACTGCATGGCTAGGAAGTGGGACCATCTCAACCTGTTGCTAAGAGATCCTTAATTAAGGGCCTAGGTTGAGCTTACTAGCAACCTAATAAGAACTGAAGATTGATTGCAAGTACTTTTCTCACAATTATACATCTCAGGCAACCCATATGTTTTCTATGAAAACAAGTCCTGTAATGGTCAATCAGTTACTGTTTCCTTATTCATTTAATTAAATACAGACACTTGGGGTTTGGGGAATGGAACACCTCTTTTTCTAATTTCAGGGAATTGCACCTGTCCACTCTCCCTCTTTCATCTCAGTAAGTCCATTATCTTTCTTCTGATTAGAAGTCATAAAATCTAATCTTGTATCCTAGTTAATATTGTATTAATTGTTTTATTTTAATGCATAAAAATTTATCTCACTCTATATTCAGGGTCCATTACCATGCTGAGGTGGCCTGGTCCTGGTTTGTTATGCAATTGGCATGGATTACTTAATAAATTCAATTAGTTTAGAAGTTCAAACCATTTTTTTCATCTGTTATTTCAGATTTCACATATCACATTTCCCTTATCTAATCTTCATATAGCAGTTTCTTTCACCATCTTTTTCCCCTTCTCTTGGGACTCTTCAGTTTAATTGTGTACTTCAAAAAACTTGGTGACCAAAGTTGAATTGAGTGTTTCAGATGCTTTGTGCCATGAGACAGCACTATCACTTCCTTTCTCTCAGAAAATATGACTATCTTAAAGTAACTAAAGGTGGCACTGATTATTCTAGCTACCACTTCATACTATTGATTCATATTGAGTTTGTTGGCCACCAAACCCCAGACTGTTTTTCTTTAAGATAAAGTAATGCTTAATCAGTCCTCCTCCTTCTTACATGTGTGAATTCTACTTTTTCTTTTTTACTGAAGTACAAGACTTTACATGGATTTTTATCAGATTTCATTCTACTAGATTTGTCCCAATACTCTAGTACATCATTTTTAATCCTGTCTATGTGATTCAATATATAGCTATTTCTCCAGTTTTGTGTCATGTGAAGATTGATGTATCTATCAACTATATTTTATCCACATCATCGTTGAGAATATTAAATTGCAGAGATCAATAGATCAATAGGGCCTTCTATCAAAAAAAATATGAGTTTCTAATTAATTATTTAACTCCTTATGAGTCTAGATATTTATACTTCCATTTTTTTTCTTCTCTGGGTATTGCTGAGATTGAATCAGATATGGCAACTAACAATTCAAAACTCTTTCTACATGATCATTTTGAGGACATTTTCATTCTCCTTCAGCATCAGGTCTAAGTTTCTAATGAATCCCATTCCCTAAAGCTATATTTTCATAATTTCAAAACATCTCCATAAAAAGGAAAATATGGGGGAGGCTAGGTGGCACAAATGAATAGAATACCAGCCCTGGAGTGAAGAGGACCTGATTTCAAATCCAACCTCAGACCCTTAACACTTACTAGCCATGTGACTTTGGGCAAGTCATTTAACCCCAATTACTCTGCCATTCCCCTTCCAAAAAAAAAAAAAGTAAAAAAAAAAAACAATTTTTAAGTAATATGGCTGTCATTTGGCTATTTGTGTTGTATAGACAGCCATCTTGTAGACAAAAAAAAAAATAACCTAGCCTCTGATGAAATGGTTAATTGGGAATTTAAAAGTATAATCATGAATTCCACAGGATCTTTTTACAAATACTCTATGAAAGAACTAGTAAGCTAGTGATTTCATCTAAATTAAATAAAAATATAAAATCAGAAAAGAAATGTTTAAAAATAAATAATGGAAGTATAGATTTTAGTTCAGATTTTCCTTTTTCAAAAACAATATGGCAAACTTGGAAGAATATTATATGGTTTACCCCAGAAAATAACAATTTTTCTGTACCATTTCTTTTGATAGTAAAATAAAATGTAGACTTTGAAGAATGTATTATGTTGGAATTTTTTTTATGTGATTTAATAGAAAAAAAAGGGAAATGCATTTGTTTCCACATATTTAAATGGAAAATTAAAAAAAAAATCAACAGACAAAATTTTTTAACTTGATAGAGAAAAGGCTGTATGCATTCTACTGTATATTTCCTATTATTTATTTGGTTTTCTCATTTAAAAAGTAAACTTATGTGCATTTTTAATAAGCTTAGGTCACAGTCTCATAGTATTTATAAACACACGTATGTGTGTGTGTGTGTATAAACGCATTCATGTATTATAAGGTAAATATTTGACATTTATTGAAGATATGTTTTTCAATTCCTACAACAGTGAAAGAATAATGGAAAAGGTATTTCATTTTGATATACAGCTCAAAAGAACATCTCCTGCTGACAAGAATAAGGTCACCTGTCATAAAATTATGTTTCCTATCTTTAAAAAAAATGATATGCAACTAGTGAAAATTGTGAAAGAGTTTAAGACGCGAGATACAAGATAGAGCTGTTGACCTTTTCTTTAGAGAGGGTAATTCAGATACCATCAGCAAGTTACGTCCTCTTTTCTCTAAATATATGCAATGCATTTCATGTATACCCTCTTCTTGTGAAGATTGTATAATTATGTTTTTCAGGTCTACCTTCATAAGCCTATTCCAGTTTTGAATAAGTTTGTAAATTCACAAAACAAAGTGTAAAATTGTGAAAAAGCTAAGATATAGAGTATAGGTTAAGTGAATATAATTCCCTTTTGTGTGGTATATTAAAAAAATGAAGGCCCAATGTTCCTCAAAATTGAATAAAAGGTAATGCCCTTCTTGTAAGAAAACACCATGTAGATATATATGAGTGAATATGTGTTTTAAACAAACTTATGAAGACAAATTTATCACCTTTGGTCACTAAGGTTACTGAACAAATGGAGAGAGGGGAAGCAATATAGTGCAGGGGGAATGTAACAGAAGACAAGGAGTTAAGAGATCTGAGTTAAAGTATTAGGTATAACACTTAGTTATTGATGTGACATTTGGTAAGTTATTTAATCTTTCCTGACCTCTGCCTTCTTATATAATTTAAGCTTACACTAAGATCATCTTAGAAGACCTTCAAGCTCTAAGTTTATATACCACTGATTCTACTACTTAAAACTATATATTTTGAGGATTTTATTTTTGCCTTGGGGTCATATCCATATATACAACTCCTAAATAGAAGAGTAGACCTCCTGATATAGATTTGACTTTAATTCTATTGGAAAAATATGTGCATTTTATAAGCTTTATTTAAAAAGAGTCATAGACTATGGGAATTATTAAAATTACTGTTATAAGAATGTAATCATATCATTGCATGGTAAAAATGATGACTATTGGGGGCAGCTAGATGACACATTGTTTTTAACATGTATTCTCTTGTTATGAAATTCAAATGATTTTTACATGTCTACATTCATGGCCCTATTCTGATTTTCTATACATTTAAAACTTCCTAAGGTAAAGAATATGATTTTGGAAAAAATAATATATAGAATGATAATAATACCATTTTATTTTTTTCAATAGTCATGATGGCAACTTTATTTTTAGTACCTAAACAAGCTGCCAAGTTAGTATTGTGATGCACTTTACTATGAATATACCTGCTTTAAAAATCATTCTAATCAAAGGAGTCATCAAAGTCCCTAATTAAAAGACACCTTAGACATTCCTTGGTTTAACTATGTCACTTTATGGAAAATAAAACTAAGTCTTTCAGATGTTAAATGACTAGCCTAAGGTCACATGACTTATAAGCAGAAGAGCTAAGATTTGGACTTAAGCCTCCCTAGGGTCATGACCTCTCTGTCCTGTTGCCTCCTCATGATAGCATTAACTTGTCCTTAAACAGTATTTTAACAATTTCAGTGAAATTTCTTAACAATTAAAATGAGAGACTTAGTATGAAGATAATTTACTTAATTTTCCTGATAATGAAACGTAGGCCTCAAAGGTTATATGACTTGATTCCAAGACATATAAACTGGAAAATGCCAAAGCAATCTCAAACTCAGTTTTTTTTTTTCCCCCTGACTTCAAGTTCCTTTCTCTTTCCTGTAACCATGTGTAGGATAGGCATAAAATCATCTAATGCCAGAGCTAGAAAAATGTTGACATCATTTATCCCATTGTCTCTCATTTTTAAGATAAGAAAATTAAGTCTGGGAACATTAATCAACTTGCCCAAAGCTATGCAACTAGCTAGAGAGAAAGTCATGAAAAGACCTTAGATTTCATGACCCTGACCATTATGACATGAAGGCAAGTCCAGGTAAAGAAATCAGTTTGAAGTAGATATCAAATGTCCTCCAGGTCAAATGGCACAACCAAACAGACCATATTTAGAAATTATGGAAGATCAGCTTGACAGATTTTAATGCATTTCAATGAAGTATTTTACCATTAATTTTTATTTTAAAGTGTTTTAATAAAGCACTCTATTGGTTGATTGATTTATACTAAGTCATCAAAATGTTATTTTGATGTCTAAGAAGTATTATAGCAATTTTTCTCATTTGTTTTTTCTTCAAGCCAAGAACTAGTACATTTGCCAAAAAATAAATTGCATTCTGTCCTTGAAAGGTTTGAGTCAGTTTGACATATAAAATACTTTGGGTTTGAGCAGGAGCCAAACTTAACAAAGTGTTTTCACTCATCCTTTCTATTTAGGCTGGTGAACATATGACCTAATATATTATAATCCATGAGATTCCATATGCCCTGGAAGCAAAGACTGTGTTAGTTAATATATTTATTTTTAGAAATAAATATTATCAATTATTGAATTGGAATTGATTTTTAAGATTATCTATATGGGAAGTTATTAGAGATTTTGCATTCAATTATAACTGGTATTTATTTAACATTTTGCAAACATTTTCCAAATCTTGTTTTATTTGAACCTCACAATGACTTCATACATTAGGTACTATTATTATAACCTGTTGTTGGGAAACTGAGACTAAGAAATTAGGTGACCCATCTGGGTCATATAGATATTAAGTGCCTAAGTCAGGATTCAGGTCAGGTATTCCTGAAACAATCTACCAGCCTGAAGGTAAGTTTTACCTAAGGGATTTCATGATTAGAATTCATATCTGGAAAATACATTTGACTAATTGTAGTGTTTTGATGATCAGAACACCTTGATCCAGTGCTGGTTTTTCCCATTAACTAGTTCCTTCATTTTACATAAGACAAAATTGAGATCCTGGAGTGTCACTTGACCAGGATCATAGAACTATTTAGGGGAAAATGTGTTTTGTAGGTATGTACCCTGATAAAGGAATCCCTTCAGGCTCTCAGATTGTCTCAGGAGCAGTTAGTTCATTCTTCTTTGTCATGTTCTTTCACATCATAAAAAAGAAAATCAAATCCACATAATTCTCTTCCCAAGTGTATTTTAGGTCATGTCCAGGAAGAGATAGGAAGTAGGTCATCACTTCGATGCCACTGTTCATTGGTGCTCTGTCACTCTATCAACTTTATTGGAAAATGTGTACTTTGATTGCAAAGTGGGTGTACTTAATTTTTTTAGTAATAGTCATAAGTCTGGCTCCCATTCTCATAGGCTCTGGCTCCCATAACCTCTTCCTTTCTAATTATATAAAATAATCGCTAGAAGGAAAATACTACAGATAAGGCAGACTGAACTTACCTCTATACCTCCTCTTCCTAAATAGAAGAGGAGATCTCCTGATATAAATTTGACTTTACTTCTACTGGGAAAATATTTGCATTTTATAAGTTTTATTTAAAAATAGACATAGACTATGGAAATTATTAAAATAACTGTCATAAGAATATAATCACATCAGTGCATTACAAAAATGATGACTACTGGGGAGCAGCTAGGTGGCGCAGTGAATAGAACACCTGCCCTGGAGTCAGGAGGACCTAAATTCAAATCTGGTATCAGACACTTGATACTTACTAGCTGTGTGACCTTGAGCAAGTCACTTAGCCCCAATTGCCTTGCATTCACCCTTCCAAAAAGAGAAGGAAAGAAAGAAAAGTAATGATTACTATCAGGAATTCAGAGAAACATGAAAGAAAAGGCACCTCTTTTGGCAAGAAAAAAAAATCCAAGTAAGGGTAGTGCCAGTTCTTAAAAACCTCCTATTAGTATGCAATTTGTGTCTACCAAAGCACTGTTCATTTTCATTTTCCATTTTTATCTTGTCTTTAATTCCAGTCCTCAACTTTGACTTTTTTTTTAATTTAAAGAAATTGGGGTTAAGTAACTTGCTCAAGGTTACACGGCCAGTTATTTCTGGGTGTGGTGTTAAGTATCAGAGCCCAGATTTGATCCCCAGGTCATTCCGACACTTGGGCCGGTGCTCTTACTTGCTGAGCCACCTGGCTGCCCCTCAACTTTGACTTTTGATCCTGCTTTCTTCTACCTGGAATGGATCTCTATGGATGTGATGATGAAATTGGTGATGGATTTTAATATCCATCAGATTGTTAGTTTCATATAATAGGGGAAAAATCTTGAAGTCAGATGATCTGAGTTCAAATCCTAATTCTACTACCTTCTTGATAAATGTAAAGGGAATTATGGATGGAGTTGGGGGAATAACGATCCTCCAGTTACTTGGTGGGCATTCAACTTTTTTTGTATGCTTCCCCAGATGAAAGAAGACAGATCCTAAGTAAATTTTAAAGATAAGTTCTACCTCCAATATAATCTGGTTGGCTAAGATTCTGGGCATGAGGAATTCTTGATGAGGAGCTTGCTTTTTATATCAGATTATCAAGGAGAAGCAGGTTGTTCTTAGCCTTTTTCTTTTTCCTTTCTCTTCATACCTCTTTCAACCTTTCCTTATCCCAAAGACAGTTCTCAGATCTATTTGATGGGGACAGAAGAGGTAAAAGGGATAAAATGTATGCCTGTGTATAGTCAAGAACCAATAATTTCCATAGACATATATGGAAATTATACATTCTCATCTAATCAAGATTGACAGTGTTCAATAATACGTACTTCCCCAGTCCAAGAAATTATAACAGTCTGAAAATAATAGGATTCCTCAAGAAATAGAAGAGAAACAAAGAAGTAGACTTTCTGTTGTGGTCAGAGAAGGGGAAATTAAATGACAATGTTCCTGAAACTCAGCTGCCTGGTTAGAGTAGGAGGTGGGATTTTTATTTCCTGGACATCCTGATCTAAGAATCTAGTATGCTAGTCAGAGAAGAGAGGTTTCTTATGAAATACTTATCCCTAAGTAACCCAAGTTTGAAATGTAGGGACCTGAACTTCTAGAAAGAAGTGGTACCCAAAGGGGTAGATGGTGAGGTATCTAAACTACCAGTTTCTTGGAAAAAATAAAAGAGTAAGATGGGCCTTGGGTAACCTGGTGATTGCTATAGAGTTCTGAAAAGGAAAACTATTACCATAATAAGCATAGACTTGTGGTATTGGCTATTGAAGGTAGGACATGCCATATATCAAAAAAGAAGGCATGATAACTCTGTCTCAAAGTCTGAAGAAGTTGAATTCTTTTTTTTTGAAGGGGGAAGGCAAGGCAAATGCAGTTAAATGACTTGCCCAAGGTCCCACAGCTAGTTAAGTGTCAAGTGTCCGAGGTCAGATTTGAACTCAGGCTCTCCTGACTTCAGGGCCAGTGCTCTATTCACTGCACCACCTAGCTGCCCCAAGAAGATGAATTCTTGACAACATCAGCTGAGGCATTCCTCATCTTCATAGGGGCTGCTATGTCTCAAGATCCTAAAACTGAGAGTTTCCACACTGGAGTTTTTATCTTTGTCTCCTGTTAAGCTGTGGTGAAATGATAAAAGCAAATATATTTCTTAAAAGTTCACACGCCTTTTTGAGCTAGTATTAGTTTAGAGGTGGAATTTCTTTTTTTTGGAGATCCAGGTCATCCCGACACTGGAGCTGGTGCTCTTACTCACTGATCCACCTGGCCACCCCTAAGCAATTGGGGTTAAGTAACTTGCTCAAGGTTACATGGTCAGGTGTTTCTGGGTGGGTGCTGAGTGTCTGAGCCCGGGATTCGATCTCCAGCTCTTCTCAACACTGGAGCCGGTGCTCTTACTCGCTGTGCTACCTGGCCCCCCCTCCATAGATATTCTTAATCCGTTTTGAGCTTGGATTCCTTTATTCTCCAGGGTTGTTTTTTTATGTGCATGTGTTGGGGGGAAGGGGTGCAGTGGGGTTGGAGCTTCTCAGTATACCTGTGATGTTTATAAACAGTACTTTTCCTCCTCCCTGGTTGATGGTCTAGCTATGAGCTTGTTTAGCTTTCCTTGGAAAAGTCATCATTTTGGAAGTGACCAAATGTTACTCTGATTTACTTTTGGGGTCCACTAACTCTGTCTCACATCCATTACTTTGACAAAGATAGGATCCTGGGAGATAGATTTAAGGTTGAAATGAAACTTAAGGATCACGTAAATCAAGTACTTTGTTTTACAGATGAGGAATCTGGAACTCCCAAGTTTTAAGTAATTAGCCTATGGATATATAAGTAACAGATGAGAGAATCAGGATTTGAACTCAGGTCCTCTGATTCAAAGACCAGAGGTCTTTCCACCAGTTATTAAAAAGGATATAATTATGTGTGTATTGTTTGTATTTGTGTTTGTGCTTTTGTGCATGTGTGTGTGTGTGTGTTAACGATCAGTAATTTTTTTCCCGGGCTGATATAAACACATTTGGCTTAAAAAGGAAAAAAAAAACAAACAAATGTATGTAAATCAAGGAACAATGTTTCCAAGGACAGGGAACATGAAAAAATAAATATAAATGATGTAACTACATATTTACCTCACAATATGTTAATGAAACATTACATATTAATCGTTTTTTAGCAAATTAAAAAATATTTTAGAGACCATAGGGAAAAGCCTACTTTAAAAAATCTGCAGTACAAAATTTGTGTAAAATAAATTTTCCTTAATTTAAAATTTCCCTAAATCTTTGTGTACACATGAAATTTGCTAAAAATGTTCTAAAGACCCTTGGACACAAATAAATATGCTACATTTCTCCTATTAGAATGAAATTGAACATGACATTAATTTATCGCTAAAGATAATTTGTAACTGAGGAAAATCCCTCTTCCAATAGGGGACAGCATCTGCTCTTCAGTATAGTATAGTCACAGAGATTATCCTTGAGAACTCACTGGTTAAGTCACTTGCCTGTGCTCACACAGCCCCCAGGTGGCAGAGGCAAGACTAAAACTGATCTTTCAGTTATGGAACTGGACAAGCTGTGGAACTGGGGAGATCCTCCTCCCCACTGCCCCCTCAATCAATGAATATGAGTCATATCTGAATTAGTCATACCAAAAACAAGAGTCAAATTTAATTTATAAATTTCCTCTGTTTTCTTTGATGTAGGAATTTTTCCTTTTTTTAAAACTACATATATGCTATCTATATCAAAAGCATTTTTAAATTTGTTCAAGATGTTAACATGTTATCTTACAAAAAAGGGCATTCTTTTTTCTATCTCATTTTTAGTTTTTAGAGAAGTAATTAAACTAAATTCTAAACCTGGTCTTTACTTCTGAAGAGGCTGATATTTTTGATGAATACTTTTGTGCACAATACAGCTTTGTATTACAGTTCCTAGACTGATATCACTAGGGTTCCACCCTCTACTCACCCTAATGGCTTAATATTTTACTACCATAGAGTAGGGTATTAATCCTGTCTTATCAATGCCTTGATTATTTAGGAGCCAAGTCACTAACTTGATAATTGATTTTAAAGACTCTTGAGAAAGATGATTAGGGATATCTAGGAAAGAGACTTAGGACAGATTAAAAAAAAGAAGAAAATACTTCAGTTTATATCTCTATGACATAATATTTTTCTTGTATGGGAGAGAATGACTTGGGTAAGTGTTTGATCTTCATAAGAAAGAAGATGATCTGTGTCCTTGGACCCCAGGCATTGTGTGTAAATATGTCTCAAAGTCCAGGGAAGTCTTTTTCTTCCAAAAGATAACCACTTCATGATATATAAAATTGATAATTAAATAGATGAGACTTTTTGTCTTTTTATGTCCCTAAAGTAGCCACAATCTCAATCCTTTAAGAATGATTTTTTTTAATGATGGGAAACAGAGATAGATGTGTAGATTTTTTTAAGCACAGAAGCCATTTTTTTTCTCATTTATATTAAAGTATATTCAAATCTGGTTTGTGTAGAGCTTCCTCAATTAGCATCTGTTATTCATTTCAGAGTTAAATATGACCTATAAGGATTTTTTTTAAAGTATTGATGTGGGGGAAACATTCATGTTACTTGGACTCTTTGGAAAATGGGCAGTAAAACGCCATGCTGCTCTAAGAACAATAAACAATATTTTATATCAAATGATATTAGTCAATAGGTTGAAAATTTTCCTATAAAAACATTTTAGTTTGAGATTGGAAGAAGCATTTTCAAGATTTAATATGAGAAAATGTTCCGTAATTTAAAATCTGATTGAAAATATGGACACATTTTCTGCTTGGCACAAAAAATAGAGAAAAAAATATTAACTGCTTGCCTGTTGAGTATTTGGCCTTTCCTATGCAATCCATTATGTGTGATCTGTAAGCAATGGCAAGTGGTAACTATCATTACCAGGTGGTTATTTGCAATGCAAATCCTAAATGGTAACTGGTAGCTCTTTGGCCTTGTTAGTTGCCAAACAGCTGGGTTTTGACCTCTGAGCTCATAGTGTGGCCAACATTATAATCTGAGGGGGATTTCATGAGGAAAATTAAATTTATTTCAATTTCATCAATCATGATTATTGAGAGCACCTAGTTGAAGATAATGTAGTCTTAGACAATATCTAAAATGGATTACATTGATATGGATGCTGCTTTCCTGGATCATGTAACCCAAGGAAAAACCTTACAAACGCAAAAATATCAGAGATAAATATTTTAAAATGTATGGTCAAATTAAATGTGTATGTAGTATGTGTATTTAAATTATATATAATGTATATATACATATATGTGTGTGTAATATATATCCATATAGACATTATATACTCATTCCTGTCATATTTGGAAGATTTATGGGAAAACATGAACAAGAATCACACTGGGCAAGACTGAAGTAGAGGAATGTTAAGTAAACTGTAAAGGCACATCAGGTTCATTTCTCTCATTTTAAAATTGAGAAAATTGAGGTCCAGTGAGTATTTGTGACTTGCCCAATATTGCAGAGGTAGAAACATCAGGGGTGGGATTGGAATTGTTATTCTGAGACTCCAGAATCAGTGTCCTTTCCTCTGTAACAGGAATGTGTCCACAGTGAAGAAACCATGGCTTTTATTCAATCAATGTATTTATGTTGAAATAGGGCAAATGCACATGAAAGTGAGAGAAAAAAAGACATCCAATATAGTTTTAGTTAAATTTTGAGATTTAGCCATTATCCTCTCTGGCTGACCCTCATACCCCATCCCACTTGGTGTACATTGTTAGACTCAATAGTTGGCTAACAAATATATTAAAACTGAGAGAAAAATCACTTCAAAAATTATTTGATTGTCATATAATCACAATAGTCAACTTCAAGTGTTCCAGCCTCTATATATAACTTTCTCAGAACTCAGAAAGGGTGGACTATTCACCAGCTTTTTCCATGGATAAAGTATATTCTTTCAGAAAAAGCGTTTCTTCATCCTCATTATTGTTTTACTGTTCCTATAAAGATAGATGATTTTTTTTAGATCAAAATGTACACTGTGTAGACAGGCTCTGCTTCATTTGTCAAAAGTTGAGATTGGGTCACATGGTCTCCAAGGTCCTTCTTAGATTTGTAATGTTGTTTTTGTTTTTAAATCAAGAGTTGCATAGATAAAGAATAAAGAGCTAATCCATCCTGAGAGGAACATCCTAATTTATCCTATGAGATAAGGAAAGATGATTAGATGAGTTGTGATCTCAATTAGTTAAAAACACTATTACCATTATTAAAAAATTGGAGAAGAAAAAATTGGACAAGCTGAAATCATAGGGTGTGTTATTGGAGAAGTTATGGAGGTGTATGTGGGATGAACAAAGGGATGTGACAAAATTCCACAAAAGGGATGAGAGCTAATATAAAAGCACTTTATTAGTTTTACCTGTTAAACTACTTTAAGTTTGGGGGGTAAAAGTTGATGCACCATCTAGAAGGTGGAAATTTTTACACATACCTAAGGATTTCCATCTGTAGTACAGTTGCAGAATCTTGATAACTATGTAGACCATATTACAATAAGGAGAGAACTTAACAAAAAAAAAAAAAAA
>NW_027185863.1:23568005-23644997 GCF_028583685.1 Petaurus breviceps papuanus | reverse complement strand
AGAGGAGAGGAGAGGAGAGAAGAGAAGAGAAGAGAAGAAAGAAAAACTGAGAAGCAAATCAAGCTGGTTATGAATAGATTTGGGTAATGAAAAATTTAAACACCTATACCTGAGGATAGTTGGAAGATTCAGTTGAGCTAACTCAGTTAAATTGTGGAAAAACTCTTTTCTTTCAACTCTGAACCAAATTCCATTATCTCTACATTTCCTATGATTTTGAGACTTGGACCTGCTCCAGTCATAGCACATGGTTTTTATTAGTTTTCAGGGTACCATCACCTATAGGTCCCTATGAAAATTTAATTGGAGGATTATAGACTTAAGGTTAGAAAAGACTTCAGAGATGTTACATTTGAGGAGACTGAGGCCCAGAAAGATTGTTTTACCCAAGGTCATATAGATGATAAGTACCAGAAGCAGATTTTTAACCTAAATGCTCAGCCTTCAAAGTCACAGCTCATTCTACTCTGCTATACAATGGGAAAATCACATCATTAATGATTAACTTTAAAATGTAACCAATCTCCCAACAATGAGTAGATAGTTTAATGTATTAAAAATAATTTTAAAAATTGAAAACAATGAACTTTGGTTTTATTTTATTGGAGTAATCATACAATTTTAATTTCTGTGTTATAGCCATGCATTTCTGACAAAACCACAAAGGATCAATAAATCTGGTAGGCAGTGATTTTTTTTTTAAGTTCACTTGTAGAGTGCATCTTAAAACAGGCCTAGAATCTCCTTTTATTCTTTGATACCTGGAAGATAAATAAACCTATAGCCGTTAGATCATCTTTATAGAAATTAAGGGAAATAACATAATCATTAAACCTATCCCCTTTTCTTTCACCTCCAAATCTCTACTTTGATAATGAATTATTGAAAGATTTCTAAATACATATCTGAACCATCTAAATAATTAATAATATACAAGCAATACTTAACAACTGAGGGCCTACACATACACATACGCATATGCACATGCACATATACACACAGATATTCGTCCCCAACATTGTGTTGATAAAGCAGGTCAGCTCTCAATTCCTGTATCTCACTATATACCATTTGTTTATCTATTTTTTCTGACTCATACATTTCTCTGTTGAGATTCTTTGTAAAACTTCTCCCTTCTTTCCTCTTCTCTCCTTTACTTTCTCTCCATCCACATAGGGTAAAATACCCTTACCTATAGGTGCTCTGCCCAAAAGACTGGAAATTTTGACTGCTAAAACCTTGCAGAATATCTTGGGGTTTATGGGCTACATTTCCTTCTTAAGGACCATACCTTAAACCCAGGTCACTCTGACTCTCACTGTTAAGCCAACAATAGGTGCCACTTAGTGTCTGGACTAAGATTATCTCAGTATAAATGTCATTAGCAATAGTTTCTGTTTTGTTCAGAAACCCTGAGGGTCTTCCCCTGCCAGATTGTTTTTGTTTTTATTTTTTTTTTTGACTAGGTAGAATAGACCATTCTTTGCCTCATTTCTTACTTAGCCTAAATCACTGAACAGACATTGCTTCAGTCAAACTGAGATCTGGAAAAGACCTTAGCTTAAAAACATCAAGGTCTCCCACTGCATCCAGGGTCATCTCTAGTTGTCCTGATTTATATCTTGCCACTGGGCACAGATGACTCTAGAAGAGAAAGTGAAACTGGTGACTGCACAGCTCCCTGTCATTTAAATCCAATTTGCTTGCAAGTCATGGTATCACCTTATTGATGCCATGGTTGTCTTCAAGAACAAAAGGACAAACAATAACAATAACCTTGGTGATTTCTAATTTACAATGTGTTACAGACTGTTCTTACTAACTATGACTTTCTTCACTGTCTTTTAGGGGATCCTCAAATTCAGTTCTTTAGAGACCATTACAAACATGTTACTATGAGGAAAAATCTGGATAATAGAATTAATTTTCCAGGTTGTTTCTCAATATGTAAAAAGTGGAGGTGGCTAGGTGGCATAGTGAATAGAGCACTGGCCCTGGATTCAGGATGACCTGATTTCAAATCCTGCCTCAGACACTTAACACTTACTAGCCACATAACCTTGGGCAAGTAACTTAACACCAATTGCCCTGACTTTCCCCCTCCAAAAACAAATATATATGCAAAAATGACATACAAAGTTCATTGTCAATGCCATTTTTAATTAGAAGAATAATAAAATACATATATAAAAGTTTCAGTAATATTAATGAGAATTTAGATTCATAATTCTGAATGTATCCTTTTTGAGGAAAATCTGCAACTGTATTATTGTAAAGCCCAACAGGCCTCATGAGAGGCCTATGAAAAGAGTTTCATTACTTTGGTGCTTTGTTTAACAAAAAATTAATGCATGTATTATATTTTGACTTTACATTAATTTATCTGATAATAGAGGATTCACCTTTTGAAAATGATAGTATAAATGTAATCTCTTTGTCCATGACCAGTATAAGAGCTATTCAAAGAAAATATCTTAATTAACCAGCACCCATGAAAATGAATTTTTACTTGTATGTAGCAAATGTCATTTTAAATAAAACTTTACATTGTATTGAACTCCAGCAGAGCATGAATTTCCAATTATTTTATGCCATGTTAGTATAATTTAATTGAGAACTAATTAACATATTCTAATATCTCCCTTCTTTAAACATACACACATAACAAAAGATAGCTTCCAATTTGTTCAATTTATGGTGTCCAAAAACCTGTTTACACATGAAAGGATGAAAAGTATTGGGGACTGGGGATTGGATACAATTAACAAATATCTTCTGAATACATACATAATTTATGCTGCATAATGCCAATGGGAATTCATTCCCTTTGCTTCTTGTTATTGTCTAATTAGTTATGCTAAGGATTTTAGGGAAAGAAGGAAGACATAGTAGGAGGGAGTAAAGAAGCAGCCTTGCCCAGTAGGTCTTTGAAGATGAAATTCTTTGAGGTTCTTCCATCAATATTCACTAAATGAAATGTAAAAGACACCCTGATGCCCACTAATGAAGACATCAGTAAAATGAGGCATCTTTATTTTCTTACAGAAAGGTTTCCATTCTGAACTGCCAGATGCATGTTGAATCATAGCCAAGGCATGTTTTGGAAATGAAGGCTTTAGTAGTTTAGTAGCACTGATTGGGTTAACAAAAATTAAGAGAGGAAGACGTAAAGAACTTTGAATCACAAACCCATCTGGCTTAAATGCATGCTATTAGTTAGCTACAGATATACACAAAAGCTGCCAAAACTTCTGCTATGACCATTATTAAGAGATCTACAAAATTAATGATGTTGGCCTCTTATTTTGAGAAACTCACTGGCTATATGCCTTTAGTTGTACAATTATTATTATATTAAATGAGGTTTAAATGATTTTCCCCCTCTACTATTCCTCAAAATAGAGCCATCACAAGAATATAACTAAAGAAGGACAATATACCTGGAGTTATCAATTAATTTCTGCTCTGTTCAAATGACACTTAAAAAACCATGAAACCTTATTCATTTCTTTGTACTTGCTATAATTTTCTTACTGCTGAAAGGCATTTTAGAAAAATAAATATGTTTTATTCTCTAGACATCTTCAAAATTTTCAATTGTTTACTTATTCCACTTTTCCATTATGGTCATTCAGAAATATAACATTAAAAAGAATTTCAAAGAACACTTTGGTAACAAAGATAGATTCATATATTCATCGTGACAAAATACTACATTTTATAGTTTCTCATGAGCTCATGGATTAAAAAAAAGATACAAAACCTTGAATCTGTAAACAGACAAAATGATTCTGAGATGTTGACAGCTGCATTTTTTAATGAATATAAATCTCCTCAAATAAATGTCAGCACACTGTATGTACAGAAACTGAAATGTGTATTTTGTAGTGAAGGAAGTGATGTGAAATAATGATTTACACTGCTAGATATGAAATCTTTTAGTGGAAAATGGAAGAACCATTCAGTGGAAAATAGAAGAGTCATTCAGATTGCTGTTGCCAGAAAAGCCTTAAAAATACATTTTCATCATCTTGGTTTAATCTGTTTACATGTTTCTCAGTGCTAATAATGAGACCACTTATGTTAAATCACTCACTAATAGTCTAGACTGTATAGGGTTATCATACTGTGAAGAGAGCCTATTCAATATTTTAATCTCAAAAGTACTTATACACACACACATATATATGTATATGTATATATGTATATACATACATACATACATACATACACACTCATGTGCACAACTGTATCACAAGAGAAACTATGGCAATTTTGTCACTTTGGAGACATCCACATATTCTTACTTGTTTTAATTAGCATGCTGTTTTTCAAGGCAAGCTTTCTTGCCCTCTGTGTCTCCTAGCAGTAGCATGTCTAATTAAATTATCCTTTCATTGTGTGACTTTCAAAGCATTCCATACTATATCAATAATAGGGGCTAAATTTCCTGTTCACCCTGAGAGAAATCCCAAATATATTTTAATATTTGCTGGTACTCAGAATTTTTCATTGTTTGCCTTCTTTAAGTATAATTTCTATTTGCACAGATTATTTTGAAAGAAAAAAATGGAATACAAAACACAATTTGTATCTTTAAATGCAGGAAGTCTGTATTATTGTCCCCTGACATGAATAGGGGACTGTGATTTTTCAAGTTATGCAATGAATCATATTGGCCCTATGCTTCACTCTATGGGTTGAATTATCTTCTCTGATTCATAGAGACAGCTCTCATTGACTTCAAAAGCAGCCCCTGTGGTGCCCCAAGTATTTACAGAAACTTCTTATGAGGGATGGCTATAGTCATGTTTTTGCCCAGTATTTGCTTCACAGGGAAATCTGAGGTGACATTTCCTTTCCTTTCATGGGAATATGAAATGCATACACTGCAAGTTTTATGCATAGGGACAGTATGCATCAGTTAAATTGACTTATGAAATAAGTGCATTAAGCAATCTTAAGACCTTCTGCTTTACTAATGTTCTTATAAGAACATGGTGAGTTTTCATGCAAAATGCCTCCAAGGCAAATGGCACTCAATGGAACCTGATGAGAACACAAAATTTTCTGGGATCAAATAGACACCTGAATTGGAAGCTAGCAATAAAGAAACAATGAGTGGTTTGGAGGTAGAGAAGGATGTGGTAAAGGTGGGGCAGTCTGGAGGAGGGTGGCTGACAAATGAACCCCAAGATTCTTCCTGACAATTGATATATTTGGAAAGGCTCCATGACCCAGAGTCGGGCTTTTCCTACAAGGGCTAGGAGTCTCCTTCCTATAAAATAAAGTTTCTTAAACTAGGATATAAGGGAAGATTTCAGCAAGATTCATTAAATTGGTAGGGAAAATTACATCTTTTCTTCACTAATTTTTAAATAAAAAAATTTGTGATTTCCCTTAATTATGATTTTAGGTAAAAATCAATAGTAGTATCAGTAATATTATGACATTGCCTCCAAAGGAATTCACAGATATTTTCATATCACATTACAGTTGTAGATATCTCCAAAATATCATTTTTTGGAACAGAGGCAAAATGGTGGATTAGAGGCAACCCAGCTGAAGTCTCTACTTATTCTCTTCCACACAACTTTAAAACGATGCTTCAAATAAACTATGAAAGTAGCAGAGCTCCCCTCCCTCCCCCCCAAAAAAAGGAACAATGAGATATTTTTCTGGCCTAAGAACAGTTAGCTAAAGAAATTTGTAACACCAGGATAGAAGTCTCTCTAAAACCCACACATGCAATGGCAGCAAAAGGGGTCACAGCAGCAGCAGCAACAGCTTTGGGAACACACAGAACAAAGACGGCAATGGGATCAGACAACTGGTCAGAAAGAGATCACCAAAAACTCTTTTCTTGGCACTATGTACAGGTGGCACTGACGGGCAACTCAACTTAGGCAGTACCAGGTGCTAATTCCAGGGCAGAAAGGAGTGTAAGGGGGGATCAGCCATAAGGGAATAGGAACCTTGGTCACTGTTCCCGAGTGAAGAGGGCTTATGGCCTCTGGGGACCAAAGGTGCTACCAGGGAAAAGACCAAAGTACAGCCTAGGAGAGCAGCAACCACACCTCTCCCCAGATAATACCACCTTGTGTAATAGTAATGGCATTTAAAGATTCCCCTGTATTGGCTTGGTTTTTGGTTTGATTGTGTTAAAACCCAGAGCTTGTTAATCCCACTTGTGGGATGGACTTGTTGACTAGAAAAGAGTGCTGAACTGGGAGGAGCTAGTGATGTAGATTTGGAGATACACCAGAGAGAGGCAGAAGAACTTTTTGGAAGCAGCACCTTTTGGAGGCAGAGAGAGACTGAGAGGATTGCTGAGGGCCACTTTGAATTGCCCAGGTTTTTTGGGACCTGCCACCCAGAGCTGCCAAGGACTGAGGAGACATGGCTGTTATGCTGGTACTTTGTCTGTCTGTTTTGATGTTGTTTTGCCAGATTTGTCCACTGGTGAAGGCCAGTGCTGTTGTTGCAGAATTCTTGGAACCTTGCTGTTGGTTCTGAAGCCCTGAAGAAGGATTTTCTTGTTGTATGTTTACAGAAATCCTGTGAGAGGGTTTTGCTAATGTTTTCAGGGGTCCTAGGACTGTTCTGCAGACAGAGGATGCATTACTGAAGAGACTGGCAAGGTATCTTGTGGCCTTGCTAAGCTTTTTCTCCCCAGGAACAAAGATTGCTGAGAACTTGCCTCTTGTCAAGATGAAGAAAAGACCTCCATTTGGATATTAAGTGCTGTGCTTAAACTTGTTGTAACTCTGGGGTAGATTCAATTGTGATCCAGGGGTGGGGAACTTTTGACCTTTTTGTGTTCTATGATTGAACAAATGAATTTACTTTACTTATTATTGGAAACTAATCTCCATTTGAGAAGAGGGGTTTTGTGATGGACTAAATGAAGGTACAGCCTAGGGGTGGAGTAGTATTTAGAACAGGGGCTTTGTAATTGATTAAATGAATGTAATGTCCTGGGGTGGGGTAGTACTTGATTAAATCAGGTAGTACTTTGAGATGATCGAATCACACTTAGTAAATGCTATATTTTGAATGATGTCATATTTTGATCTTCTCTGTTCTTAATTTTTCACTGAATAAAATGGAGAGCACCTATGCTGGTATTTTGGACCTTGGGAAGTTCCTTTGCTTGGCATTACATTACACCTTGGAAGAACCAAAAGCTTGCAGACCCCCAGAACTAGCACTGAAAACAGCAACAGGAAAGCAAAACAAAACAACACAAAACTGAAGATTGGGACAGTGCCTCACAAGAACCAGGTAAAGAGAACCTAACGTTAACATAAAGTTCAAAATCAACAAATAAACAAAGAGCAAAAGTTACTATGGTGTCAAGGAAGACCAAGACATAAACTCAGAAGAAGACAAAACTATGGAGACAATTACACACACACACACACACACACACACACACACACACACACACACACACAAAACTCACAGAAAAAAACTAGTTGGACCCAAGTCCAGCATGAATTCATGAAATACTCAAAGAAAGAGATAAGATTGGTTGAAGAAAATTGGGAAAAAAGAAATGAGTGTGATGCAAGAAAATTATGAAAAGAGAATTAACAGCTTGTTAAAAGAGGGGCAAAAAATACTGCACAAAGTAACACTTTAAAAAACAGAATTGGCCAAATGACAAAAGACATACACACTTCACTAAAAAACATAATTCTTTAATAAGCAAAATAACCAAATGGACAAGGAGGCACAAAATTCTCTGAAAATAAAAGTATTCCTTAAAAAAAAACGACCACAATTTTAAAAAATGGAAAAACTAAGTAAAATCATTCCTTAAAAATAAGAATTAGGCAAGTAGAAGCTAAAGATTCCAGGATACATCAAGAAACAGTAAAACAAAATCAAAAGAATGAAACAAATAGAAGAAAATGTGAAATACCTCATCAGAAAAACAACTGATTTGGAAAATAGACCAAGGAAAAATAGTGTAAGAATTATTAGATTACTTAATGGCATAGTCAAAGAGCCAAGACATCATATTTTAAGAAATTATAAAGGGAAACTATCTTGATATCTTAGATTCAAGGGGTAAAATAGAAATCAAAAACTCTACTGATCACCTCCTAAAAGATTCCAAAGAGAAAATTTACACACACACACACACACACACACAATATTTATGTTCACCATTAGATTAGATTACCATAATAATGGTACAATAAGGCTCTATCACCCAAAGTCTGACCTTTCCTGCCAGGGTAATCTGTGAGTTGTTTTCCTCTACATAGAGGTTATTTAACTAGGATATATGGAAAGATTTCAACAAGATTCATGAAATGGGTAGGAAAAATTATATAATATAGCTAGGCTTATTACTATATTAAAATGTGTTTTAAAATAATTTAGAAAGTACATTTCAATATAATTGTGATTTTCTTTTTAATCCTATATAATTTATTAAAAACTTTTTTGAACACTATCAGAACTGGAAGTGAAAGAGGCATTTGAAATTAAGAATCCTCCTCTAGATTATACATCTGTACAAGTAAACTTAATCACAATATCAATCAATCCATTTTTATTTATTAAATTTCTACTATGTGCTGGACACTGCTCTTTTCTAGTAGCTTGGGACATAGGTATAAGAAATAAAACAAGGGCAGCTAGGTGGTACAGTGAAGAGAGCACTGGCCCTAGATTAAGGAGGACCTGAGTTCAAATAGACCTTCAGACACTTGACACACTTACTAGTTGTGTGACCTTGGACAAGTCACTTAACACCAATTACCTTGCCTTCCCCCTTCCAAAAAAGAAACGAAACAGGTTCTACTTTCAAGATTATATTCTAATTCTAATATTCTAATATATTCTATATTCAAATGATATGTTAATGAAGGATACACCTACTTTAAAAGTGCATGAGTAAAGTCAAGAACAAGCAGCTCTCCTGTTGACTGCTGCTATTGATAACTTTAAGGTTCTGATCACATAGTATAGTAAACTCTCTATTCAGAAACAAACTAAAGAAAAACATTCACAGAAATCAAAGTACAACATTCACAAGGACATAACATAAACAACTTATTACTAAAGTGGTCAGATAATCTTTTTTTTGCAGGGGGGAGGGCAGGGAAATTGAGGTTAAGTGACTTGCCCAAGGTCACACTGCTAGTAAGTGTTCAGTATCTGAGGTCACATTTAAACTCAGGTCCTCCTGACTCCAGGCCTGGTGCTCTATTCACTGTCCCACACAGTCTTAAACAAAAGATATTATGCAGTAAGTCCTTAACACAATCATCCTTAAGGAACAATCATTGTTAAGGGATACAAAGTACAAAGGTATCCCACCCCTAGGTCACATTGTCTCAATCTTTTTTTTTTTGTAATTACTCAATTCCTACACAAGTTTTTATTGAGCAGAATTTTCTAAAACAGAAACAATGTGAGCTCTGGTTCTCACCATTCATGAAAAGAATAACTAGATTTTTTTCATAAAATTGATTCTTTTAAAGTTAAGTATACCCAGAAATGTTCAGATCTTAAAAGTTTTTTCCACCACCCAAAGCTAAATATGAAGTAGGTGATACAAAAATAATTCGGCTTTATAGGAGACTCTCCCACAATGTCCCTCCTTCTGGAGCACACCCTATCCTAAAAGAAACAGCAATACTCCAAGCTTCAAATGCAGAACAGTAAGAGGGAAGGAATCACAGGAAAGACAGGAAAGAACCAAACAACCCAGCTGGGAAGAAAGTGGAGAAAATGGTTATCAGGCACATATCTATTCAGTCAGGCACATATTCAGTCAGTCAGTCATGTCTTTATTTAGGTCTGTAAGTCTTCAAAAAGCAGTAGTAATTTAATTTGGTTTAAGCCATGTCTAAATGTAACATGTAGAGAAGACTACTTTTTATATTCCTCTTCTAGATAGAAATCTTTTCTTCTCTTTAAGGATTCCACTCTATTTTCTAGCATACCTATGATGCCAAAATTCAAATACTATTTCAGAAATAAATAAAATCACCATCCAAATAAGTGACATGCCCTCTCTAATTAGGGTTCTGTATCCTCCACCACCATTAATCTGAAGACCTGAACTACACATGGAGATTCTTCAGCTATCATCCATGGCAGCCTGGGTTTGAGTCCTCCTCACTCCAGTGAGCTGCTCACTTCTCAGCCACAAGTCTGATGAACTGGGAATGACTGTCATAAAGCGTGAGGTTGTCACTATTGTCCAACCATTTCATTTTTCCAGTATTATCTCCTGCTTCCAAGGCCAGATTATCCATTGTGTCACCTGTTTCATAATGATAGTTCCCCAGCTCCTGTCACCATTCATGCATTATCAGTGTTTCAAGGATCATCCACCTATTGATGAGTTATGGGTTCTGGGAGCCCCCTTGAGCTCTCCTTGAATCCTTGAGCTACAGGCTCTGGAAACCCCCCTTGGACTCTGATTATATCTGCCCATTTGATGAGGCATTTGCATGAGATGGGCCCAAACCTCTGTTACTAGACTTCCCACCTTTGAGCCTATCCAAATATCAATCCACCCTTGAACTAGCCTAGCCCTCCATTGTCTGTAGTCTCCAGGTAGCCTCCAGCAACTTCCCACCCTTAATCATTCATTGACCTCATTAACTCCCCCTCTAGACCACCCCTACATTCCTCCCACAACCTTCTGTATATAAGACCCTATCTCGTCTCCATGTCTGTGACAGCACCATAGAATAGTGAGCACATCATAGAATGACCTAGCACAAGCTTATTTTATGCCCAATATAAGTGAATTTTTAATAAACTTTACTTTTCTTTGGCTGAGAGAAGACTTGAATCGAATTCATTCGGCAGGACCTGGCTTGTTGGTATTTTGGGGTCTACAGTGAAACTAAATTTTTTCCGATGTTGTAAAAGACAACCCAAAGGAGATCTTTTGGGAGTTCCAGGCATAGAGCCTGGAAGTCCCTTCCTCCATAAAGGAAGGTTTGAGAGTAAGCCTCGAAAAACAAACAAAAAAAAAAACACAAAAAAGTACCTGAAGTTTTCCCAGTTCCCTAGCGCCAAGAGAATCGAAAGAATCTGGCTTACACTTCCAGATGGGGCATCTGTCTTTGTCTTCCAATCTTCAGAAGCTGCACACATGTCCATGTTCTCCAAAATAACCAAACAGGACCAAGAACCTGAGGTCAGGCTGAGCATGAAACAGCCTCCTAGCTGTCTGACCTAATGGGACCTGAGAGGTCAGGCCCCACAAAATACACACACACACACACACACACACACACACACACCCCAAAACAAAATGCACTTCCAAAGTACGAGGGAAAGACAAAACCTCATGTACCTTCCAGTGCCTGCTAGAGAAGAGCTTGAGATTAGCAGTGTTTCCCAGTCAGGAAACCATAAAAATGAAGAAGTTCAAGTCTTCTCTCAGCCAAAGAAAAGTAAAGTTTATTAAAAATGTCCTTATATTGGACACAGAATGAGCCTGTGCTAGGTCATTCTATGATGCTCTCACTATTCTATGGTGCTCTCACAGACATGGAGACAAGATGGGATCTTATATACAGAAGGTTGTGGGAGGAATGTAGGGGTGGTCTAGAGGAGGAGTTAATGAGGTCAATGAATAAGGGTGGGAAGTTGCTGAAGGCTACCTGGAGACTACAGACAATGGAGGGCTAGGCTAGTTCAAGGGTGGATTGATATTTGGATAGGCTCAAAGGTGGGAAGTCTAGTAACAGAGGTTTGGGCCCAGCCACAGTGTAAGGCTTATGGCCTCATATCCAAGGGGGGTTCCCAGAGCCTGTACCTCAAGGACTCAAGGAGAGCTTGAGGAGGCTCCTAGAGCCCATACCTCATCACCTATCCCTTATAAACCACTAAATGTTCTTGGCTGAAATGTTTGTGTAACTGCTCCTCCATCTCCTGTTCCTCTGCCCTGGATTTCCCTAAGGAGCTTTAGCTTCTTCACCAAACTTGTTTCCAGGTAGCATTGATTTTCTCTCCTTGATCCCCCATCTCTCCTGCGATTGCCTATTCTCCACAGTCTTTCCTTTTGATTGCTGTAAATTGTAAGATATTTTTCCCAGAATGAGGATGAATGACTTTATTTCTACTGCTGTCCCTTTTCCACTTAGTAATGATGGGATCTGTAGCATGATTTAGGCCCCAATGTCCCAAAAGTACTCAGCCAATCAGTCCAGCTGCTAGATTTCAAGGTCATCCATTTTCAATCTCACACAAGCCATTATGACTCTTTTGTTCAACATGTCCATTCTTTTCATTAAACTGTGGAGAAAAATTTCTTCCACTGATCTGTGGATCTGCCCACATGGGTCCAGTCAAGACAGAGACTGCAGTGTATTCCAGGGGATTGTACTCCAGCCACTCAACAAGACAGGCCACTTTCTCATTGGTACCTATGTTGGACTTTTGAACATGAACAAGGTGATGTCAGAGGCTTGTGGAAATTTTCATTAGCACCATTTGAAGGTGACATAATGACTGGGCTTTGATAAATACAAATGTGATGAAAATGAACTACTATAGGGCAACCCTCACCCCAGAAGCTGCAGAGGAGCTGAGCCAGGGCCGCTGGGGCCTGCCAGTCACCCAGGACAGGCTACTGTTGAGACACATGGTAGCTAGGGCCTGAGCTAGACCAAGAGCTGCCATCAGTGTTCCTGACAAGCTTAGTGATGGGGGTTAGGAGGTACAAGCTTTTGGGGCTGTGGCCTCAGTCTACTGTGGAGGCTGCCCAGGGGACAATATGAGGCTATAGGACGAACGGCTCTGCAGCCCCTGTGCTGGGATGGGCTCCTCATGTGTCTGCAATGTGCAAATGAAGCCATCACAATGGCTTTCACAAAAGGCTGGGGGTGGGCAGGCCCAGCTTTGAGGTAACCACCCCCACCCTCCTAGTGACCTTACCACAGGACAAACATTGTCTTAATGTTGTCAGCCAGAAAGCCTTCTTTCATCTTGATTGGAGACTGGCTTCCAATCATCCTTAAGGGGTAGCAGACAGTATAAAGAACACAGGTATCATTGTCTTAATGTTGTCAGCCAGCACTAAGTACCCAAGCAAAGGTCCTTTTATCTAGACTTCAAGACTCACTCCCAAATTCCATGGTCCCTCTTCCATGCTCCTTTTGCCTGAATTCACCCAACTGTCACTGGATTCACAGGTAAGCAACTCCGAGCTCCCAGTCCAGTTCCTGGTCCAGCTCAGCACATCAAGCTTAGCAGAGTTACCACAATATTCACACACATTGCTGGCACCATCATCAATTCACTTTCTGCCTGTGAAATCAACACAGATCAGTGGACAGGGCTTCTGTCTGAGAAATTATCACAAATCATCAGCAAAGTCCTGGAACCTCTGAAAACATCAGTAAAACCCTCCTTCAGGACTTCTATAAGCAGACAGCAGTAAAGACCTCTTTCAGGGCTTCTGAACCAGTAGTAAGTTCTCAGGGCTTCTGTAACAGCAGCAAAGGTCCTCTGTCAGCAGACAGGTCTGACAAAGTAACATCAACACAGATAGAACAGACAAAGAGCCAGCACCACAGGCATCCTTCCTCCTAGCTCTGCTCAGTCCCAGCTCCTGCTCTAGCTTTGATCTCCTCTACTCCTTCCTGTTCTGCCCTTCCTCTTATGTCCTTCCTCTTCCTGTCTTTGGCAAGTTCCTCCTACTTTGAGCTTCACAGGTTCTGTTTCTAACAAAGACTTGTTATAATCACAGGTGAGGTTCAAAGGTGCTTGAAGAGCTGAACCAAAGAGGTTAGTGCTATTTTGCTTGCCATTACAGCATGTAGCATAAATAAAATATTAGCAAATACAAATATATAACAGCTAGTTAAATTCAACATAGTTTGAGAGGTACAGCAAAAACATTTTGTGAGGGGAGGTAGGGGAAAAACATAGAGGAGGAAGATGGTAGTTAGGTCATGTCTTAAGGGAAGAGAAGGAATCCATGAGAAGGCAGTAAAGAGGGAGTACTTTACAGATATATAGGACTGCTAGTGCAAAGAACATTGACAATAGATGTAACCTTGTTGTGAGGGGCAGAGAGATATCATGTAAGTCTGACTGTATCCCAGAGGGCAGGGGGGAGAGTTAAGGTTTCCCAGAAAGTTGGGAAATGTGCTTAGGGTCCAAGTTGTGTAGAGTTGAGTTTATATTTGGTTCTAGAGCTGATAGGAAACTATGCAACAAGACTGAGAAGTCTCCCAGATTGAAAGGCAGAAGGAGACCTAGAGCTAATCAAATTCAATTCCCTCATTATTCAGATGAGGAAAATATGGCAAGTTCAATGACTTACTGAGTCACATTTTAGTAAGTAGAAAAACCAGTGTTGAAACTGATGTTCTTTGCTAAATTAGTGTTCTTTCTATTATAGCATGCTACCTCTTCTTCAGTTTTCACTAGAAAATAATAATGAAGAATGACTACATTGTCCATATTCTTGGTAAAGTTCTTGAAGAGAGAATATCCACATATGAATGACTAACTAAAAGGAAACAATAAATTCTAATTCCAAATAACTTCATCCAATGAAATTTTATTTTTTAAGGTTCTGTTCATTGGCATATAGTTGATATTCTAGTTTATACTTTATTAAGTAACAAGAAGTAGCACCACAATTCAGTCTATAATCATAATGCAGAGAGCCTCAAAGGCTGTATATACTTTAAGGGCTGCCCACATATCCCTGATGATCTCCTTTACAACCAAAGGCCAGCCAGGGCGGCCAGGTAGCACAGCGAGTAAGAGCACCAGCTCCAGTGTTGAGAAGACCTGGAGATCTAATCCCGGGCTCAGACACTTAGCACCCACCCAGAAACACCTGGCCTTGTAACCTTGAGCAAGTTACTTAACCCCAATTGCTTAGGGGCGGCCAGGTGGCTCAGCAAGTAAGATCACCAGCTCCAGTGTCGGATGACCTGGATCAAATCCGGGCTCAGATACTTAGCACCACACCCAGAAATAACTGGACGTATAACCTTGAGCAAGTTACTTAACCCCAATTGCTTTAAAAAAAAAAAAAGGCCAGCCAAAACATTTTCCTGTTCTTGAACCTAAAGTCCCTTTGCAGTCTTCTCAGTGCTAGTGAAAAGAATCACCAAATCATTACTAAAATATGTATGTCTCTAGGGATGAGGAAGAACCTTCAAAGGGTTTCCTCTAACTCTCATTAGGTCACTAATGTGAATTAGATGATGAGTTTAGTTGTCCTAGTGAGACCCTAAAACACAAATTAATATAAGCTAGAATAGGTTTTATTGAAGAGTACCTTTGTACTCTTTAGGTGAGAACCATGGTGGTGAATGTCAGGAAAAGTGAAGGCAGCAAAAAGCCCTGAATGTTTGAAAAGTCGAATGAGGACACTGGATCTTCCAAACACTGTGAAATAGTAGCTGAGGGGTTTAATAGGAAGAGGTTTTTATTTGTTTGTTTGTTTTAGAAAAAAACAAGAAAGGGTCTCAGGAAAGGTTAGCCCTTCTCTCTCTTGATGTAGCACATAGCCACAAGTAAGCTCCTACCCTCTCTGTCTACCCCCAACTCTCAATCTTGGATTTTTAATAATTTCCAGACCCAACAAAGTTCTTTTAGTAAATGGTTAACAGAGTACATATCCCAGCATGGAACTGCTGGATGCTGGTTCTATCCCCCAAAATGAAATATGCTTTCAAACTTGTTAAAAGCATACTTTTATTCCACTTGTAACTGTCAAGTCAACTGTTATTAAGGCTAGAGAATTTTCTTATTCTCTGCTGTCTTCACAGTTGGCATGTAGTTAGTTGAAAAACTACCAAATGATGACACCTCTATAGTTAGCAATATTTTTTAATCTTTAAATGCTTATTGATGTCTTTGGGGGGGTGATGTTTCTCTGAGGAAATACTACCCAGATCAGTGAGAGTCCTAGACCTCAGAATGTATTACTTTATCCATCTTTTCATTTGCACTGATGAAGCTCAAATATTTTGCTATATTCCCCATAACCACATCCAAGTAAACCACTTGAGCTAAAGAGACTGAATGTAACCAAGAGGTCTCGAACCCATCAGCAGGTTAGTTAGGTGTTTTCCTGCAAGCATGTGAAGAATTCCTGAGCAGATTAGGTAGATATGAAAAATCTGTTACAAAAAACCATGAAAGTAGTAGAAACAAATACTATAGAATGTTTAGAGCTTGGTCAGACATTGATGATACCAAGATCATTTACTGTATCCTAAACCATCATGAGTCATCTCAACTTTTGTCTTGCCAATGAATTCTAATGATTCTGGGGCAGGGGGAGGGGGGGGAATGAGACTTACTACAACATTACCTACTTAAATCCAATTTATGCATACATCAAAAGACATTACCAGTACCATTATACGATTTTTACCTACCTCAAAATCCTATGACAACAGGAAAGTGATGAAGCAACAGAAACAGATACTCTGGGAGCTATAGTCACAACCCTGAATGCAAGCAATCCAAGCTGTAGGATCATATCACTGAACTGAAGTAGCAACAGGATTCAGCAGCCCTTTGGGGGTCGGAACATACTTTTTTTTAACTTTAAAGTGTTTTTTTTCCCAATAATACGTAAAGATACTTTTCAACATTTATTTTGTAATATTTTGAGCTCCAGATTTTTTCTTCTCTTCTTCCCTCCCCACTCCCCAATACAGCAGGCTATCTGATATAGGTACAATCATGTTAAACACACATTTCCACATTAGACATGTTGTGAAAGAAGAATCAGAACAAAAGGGAAAAATCACAAGAAAGAAAAAAAAAGTGAAAAGAGTATGATATGACCTGCATTCAGACTCCACAATTCTTTGTCTAGAGATGGTCAGCACTTTCTATCATGAGTCCCTTAGAATTGTCTTAAATCATGGCATTGCTAAGAAGAGCTAAGTCTATCATAATTGACCACGACACAATGTTGCTTTTACTGTATATAATGTTCTCCTGGTTCTGCTCACTTCACTCAGCATCAGTTCATGTAAGTCTTTCCAGGTATGTCTGACATATGCCTGCTCATCATTTCTTATGGAACAATAGTATTCCATTACATTCATATGCCACAACTTGTTCAGTCATTCCTCAGCTGATGGGCATTCAATCCCCTTGATTCCTGTTCTTTGCCACCACAAAAAAGAGCTACTATAAATATTTTTGTACATATGGGTCCTTTTCCTATTTTTATGATCTCTTTGGGATACAGACCTAGTAGTAGTGTTGTAAGATCAAAGGATATGCACAGCTTTATAGACTTTTGGGCATAGTTTCAAATTTGCATAGATTTTTTTAAGGACCACACCACTCACCTCCTTATGTGAAGAAGGGGTTATAAAAGGTACCCCAAACATTATCTTCTTTCAGCTAATTTAACCGTACCCTACTTACTATGGTAGGTGGGTATCCTAACCTGTGTTCAAACCCTCCCTAAATGTACAAAAACTTTTGTGAAGATGTTTCCACTCACTATGTGAATTGTTGGCAAATTTATGGACTACAGGAAATCCAGCAGACTGAAAGGCAAACAGCTGTTTTTCTTAAAAAATAAAATAAAATAAAAAACCTCAGCAGGCACCTCATCCAAATAGCAGCCCAGAATGAAACAATACTGTCAAATGAAGGCCATCTTATTGAAGTTAGAGCTGGACAGAAGGTATTCTGTTGTGACTGCAGTGATGGAGAGATGTAGTAAATAAGCTTGTATGCCTTCCAAAAGGAATGAATGGCAGCCTCAGGACAATGTGATTGCCATTTGCAGGAAAATTCCACACCAACATCATGGACTATGTGTGCTCCCACCATGAAAAACCCTGATGGGGCTAAAGAGAAATTTTATGAAGATCTGGAGCCCTTCACCATCAATGTGCCAGAAAAGAAAATCTTATAATTCTGGGTAACTTTAATGCCAGAGTAGGCTTAGACTATCAGGCATGGCAGGAAGTCTTTGCAGGAATGGAGTCAGAAATAGCAAGAGTAATGGTCACTTAGTACTGAAGACTTGTGTGACTCATGATCTCATGACCAAAACTGTCTTCCATTTACCTAAATGTAATAAAACTTCACTGATGCACCCTCACAGCAAACATTGACATTTAAGCAAAACAGACAGATGGGATGTGACACTGACAAAAGCAATGTGTGGCCCAGAACGCTGGATCAGTCATTGACTTATCCTCTTTACCATAAACACTTGTATTCAACAAAAGTGGTGGCCCCAAGGAAAGATGGATACTGGAAGACAATGTCAGCAGATTAGAGAAGTTCTCCATGTGCAAACAGTTTGTTGCTAACTGGGAAGGCAGGCTAAGCCAACACAAGGCAACAGTGGGTCAGAAAAGGAGTGGATAGCTTTCAGAGACTTGTTGTAGAGCATGACATTTACTAAGAGACTTCTAAATAGACCATTATCAACCAATGCTAAAGCTATTGACTGTATACCTGTGTAGTAGCAACCACACTGACATATTCAGGATGACTACTAGCACAGGTTCTTAGATGTGCTTTACTAGGAAAGATGGCTGTTCAAGTGGTCAACAACCTTTTTTAATTACCTTCAATAGTTCAGGGGAAAAATCAGCACCCTGAACTATAGAGAAAATCCAAACAAAGATAACAGAGAAAATATAAGTAGAGAAATAAAGACCAACAGGCACGGCTTCTAACCATCTGACAAATTAGCACAGATCAATAGACAGATTCAACTGTCTGACCAAGGCAATACATGCACAGTTACCAGAGAATCACCAACATGTGTATTTTTCAAAGCTGGGGGGCTCCTTAAAGGTTAACCAGAGTCTCATCTGATTAAATGACAAAAACACTCTTCAAATGAGTGAGTTCCAAAGCAAAATGCTAACCTCAGAGTGTGTGTGTGTGTGTATATATATATATATATATATATATATATATATATATATGTTTCTTTCAGGGTCAGAGGGCATCACACCTTGTGGCTTACTGCCTAATTACAAAGTGACAAAAGGTGTAGGCCTTCCTGAAAAACAAGCCTCCACTAATCAAGCTTCCATTAATGGGCTTCACATGACAGCTATGAATTGGCAGGAAGATCTTAAATCCTATTAACCTTACAACTTTGGGTTGAAGTCAATTGCTTTCTAGCTGAACATCCAAATGAAGACGAGGTTTTGATCATTATTAGGCTCCTCTCATGTGGCAAAGTATCTGATGCTGATTCTGTTCTAGCTGAGATTTACAAGGCAAAGGGTCCATTGCTCATACAAAAGTTGACTGGATAATTTGGCAAGAGGAGGTTCTCCCCTAGCAGGTCAATGATGCTTCCATTGTTCATCTCTGTTAAGGAAAGGGAAATAGGTTGTTGTGTGATAATCACAAGGGAGCCTTTCTCTTAGGCATTACTAGAAAGATTCTTGCCAGAGTTCTCCTTAATAGGCTAATCCTTCACCTGAAAGACGGTCATCTATCCAAGAGCCAGTGTGGCTTCAGAAAGGGCCAAAGAACTGTTGATATGGTATTTGTTTCCTAACAACTTCAGAAGAAATTCCAGAAGTATAACATAGGTTTGCGTACAATGCTCATAGATCTGACTAAAGTCTTTGATATTGTCAATCCTGAGGGTCTGTGGAAAATCATGGCAAAATTTGTTTGTATGGAGAAGTCCATAAGGATTGCATGCAAGTTCCATGATGGAATGCTCGAACAGGTTCTGGATTATGGATGGTGCTTTCCTGCTTTCCCAGTTACTAGTAGAATGAGGCATGACTGTGTACTTGTGTCCATGCTTTTTAGCATGATATTTTACAGCAGTATTTTCAGATACCTTTATTAAGGATAAAAATGGCATTGAGGTCAGCTAGGACACTGACAGTAAATTATTTAACTTGAAAAAGCTAAAAATCAAACTAAAATGAGGGATAGTTGGTATGTTATTTTTTGTTTGCAGATGATTATATACTTCATGCAGCTTCTGAGGCTGGATACAATAGAGTATGGATTAATTCTTTGCTGCTTGTGCTAATTCTGGCCTGATAATTGACACCAAGCCAACAAAGGTTCTCCACCAAATAGCACCTCACCATCCACACATGGAACAATAGGTTACAGCAAATGGAGAAATTTTGAATGCTGAGGATAAATTCATCTATCTTAGCAGTATAATTTCTGGGAATATACACATAGACGATGGTTGACACATGCATTGCCAAAACTAGCTCAGTGTTTGGGAGATTCCAAAGTAAAGTGTGGAAGACAAGAGGTATTAGGCTGACTACCAGACTGAAGGTCTACAGAGCCATTGTGCTAACCTCATTGCTACATGCCTGTGAAATCTGGACAGTCTAACAACACCATGCCAGGAAATTGAATTGACCATCTTAAAGATCCTGAAGATCAACTTCAAGATAATGTGTCAGACACTGAAGTCCTTTCTTAAGTTGAACTGCCATGTATTCAAAGTTTATTTCAGAGACTACAACTCTGATAGACTGGCCATGCCATTCCAATGTCAAATTATATTTGCCTAAAAGATAATTTCCCAGAAAAGTCAGACAAGACAAACTGTCACATTGAGGTTAGCGGTGATACAAGGACACTCTCAAGGAGTCTGCAAAACTTTGGTATCCATTTTGAGACATGGGAGACACTGGCATGGGACTGCCCAGCATGGTGTGCCAGCATCAAAAAAGGCACATTGGTCTGTGTGCAAAGAGAAATTCAGTAGTTCAAAACAAATTTGAGGAGCACAAATCTAGAGACATCTCCACTTTGATTGTTCTTATGGAGTATTTGTACCCAACCTGTGGTAGAGACTTCCAAGCTCATGATCAGACAGTCAGACAAAATGTAACTAACTGACGATGACATAGTGACTTCATTTTAGTCCTTCTCAAGCATGAAGAACAACCAACCAACTTTTTTCTTCTATTTATGTCTTCAGTAATTAACCTAATGACTTAAAGTGGTAGGCATTTTTTTTTAACTTATCTCATGACATTCCTTCCGATTTGACTTCCTGCCCATGAGAATTAAGAATGCAAAGTATGTAACTAGGTGGCACAGTAGATAGAGGATTGAACCTGGAGTCAGGAAGACCTGAGTTCAAATCCCCTTCAGAGACTTACTGAAAGTGGTACCCTGGGCAAGTCTCTTAACCTTATTTGCCTAAGTTTCTTATATATAAAATGATCTGAAGAAGAAAATGGCAAACCACTCCAGTACCTTTGCCAAGAAAAATCCAAAGAGTTGGACATGTCTCAACAACAACAAAGTAATATTGTAAAAAAATTAAAGAGGTCATAATGACAAAGAAACATGTCTCCCTAAATTTTAGGATTGTGGGAGTGATAATATGGTATAAAATCCTCTTTTTCATACATGAAGAAACAAATCCACAGAGGTTATGTGACATCCCCAAATAAGTGAATACCAGTGTTTAATAAACTGCTGTTGGTGAATGGTACAAGAGTTTGACATGCTACTTAAAGCCATCCTCAAATTTTTATAATCAACTCTATGCACTTTCTGAAATTGTTTTCCTCCTCTACTTAGCATAATTCTATCCATTCCTTAGATCCCAATTCAGCTAAGTTCCCTCAAAAACTAGTTAGCATAGTGCCTTGCATAAAGTAGGTACTTAATAAAACTTGAATTGAATAGTTCAATCCATGTGTTCTCCTTTCTCTAACCTCCTATGGCATTTAATATTATGTACCTCATTTGAGCATTTATTAACATATTGCATTGAATTTTTATTGTTTTTCATTAATCTTACCAGACTGTCATTCCTAGAATAAAATGTTTATGGTTCATGAAGGAAAGAAGGATGGAAAAAAGGAAGGAAGGAAGGAAGGAAGGAAGGAAGGAAGGAAGGAAGGAAGGAAGGAAGGAAGGGAGGAAGGAAGGAAGGAAGGAAGGAAGGAAGGATAAAAAGGAAAAATACGAACTAAGCATATGTCTTACAATAAAAAGTAAGCTAATACAAATGGAAATTGTAGAAAGATTTAAGTCTGAATATAGGAAACTAATCTAAAAGTTAGCTTTATTTAACTAAATATTTTTTCTCTCCTGAACTGAAATGTCTCAAAAAAGAAAAGAAATTTCTAAGGAATAGTGCATAAACAATATTTATGGAAATATGCCTTAAGTATTTAAGCATAAAATATAACATTAAATAACACATCATAGTTATACCCTAGAAAGTCTACTTTAATGAGGAATAGAGTATTGGAATCATATGAAAACTACTCATATGGAAAAGACTATATAATATATATGAAAAAGATTTTTGCAAAATATATAGAATATGTTTCATTTGATCTCTACATTATTTTATAAAATGTCAATTCACCAAAAAAAACCTCATTCTACCTATGTAATTTGGTATATTTGTGTGTAAAAATAGCATGAGGATGAAAAATAAATTAATTCATTTCTGACAAACTTTAAAAAAAATTAAATAACTGAGTTGTTAGAAACCAGGAAAGCATTCTCTTTCTTTTTTCATTTTCCTCTTTCTATGTCATTCTTCTCTTTGGTCATCACCTTCTCTTTTCCAAATTACTTGGCCGAAACGAGCTCCTTTTAACACAACTAACAAGAGACAGCAGGGCTTCAGAGAATACAAGACTTCAGAGAACAAGGCAGTTAAGCTCAACTGTGCCTATCCTTTGAAGTCTCACTGTCTAGCTAGCTCTCCTAAGAGACATGTCTGGTCTTTCAAAGTATCCCATAGCGAGCCCTACAATACTGCCTTCATTTGGAAAAAGATAAGAGATGGAGAAAAGCGAAAAATAAAAAAAGAACCAAGAAGGCACTTTCTTTTGCCACAGTTTACTTTTTCAAAATTAATGAATTTTTATGATATTACTTTTCAATTTGTCATTAAAATATATTTGTTTATTATCCCATTGAAATACTCCTGATAATAGTGAAATTGGCAAATGAATATAATTGTGGTTGATTATTAAGTGAATTGAAAATTCCAAAGGAGAAGTATTAAAAAAATTTAAGTGCCAGATAAAGTAATAGAGGTGGGTTATTTAGCTACAGAACCTAGACTCTAATAATCTGATCTGGATAAATTCTATATCTATAAGAAGCCTGTAAATTGATATTAGAGATGACAGATAGATAGATCGATGTTAGATAAATAGATAGAATTCTTTTCATGAAATAATACATATATATAGTTAAAATTAAACAATTTAGTTTTCAATTGAAGGTAAATAGAAACATTTCTAATCAGAGCTATACATATATATATAGGGCTACTTCTGGGAGCCAAGATGATGGAATAAGTAGTAATTCTCCCATATTCACCTCCAAACAACCACAAAAGAGCTCTCTAAAACAAATCGTAGAACAGTGGAACAAGCAAAATATGGAGTGAAACAATCTTTTAGTCTAGCAAACTTGTATGATTGGCAAGAAAGGTCTATGTCACTCAGATAAAAGGAGAACACAGTCCAGGAGAAGATGTGTTCTAGCAAACCAGCAGCAAGCTCCACCTCAGCAAGCCAGTAAGAGATCCTGAGCTCCAGTTCAGTGGAGCAGCCAAATGGCAACACCAGGTCCCCTCCACATACCTCAGCATAGCCAGAGAGACAGTCAGGCTCCATCCCTGTGAACCACCATGTGTTTCAGCATAACCCCAAACAAACAGGCAACCTCCAGTGACCAGACCACCAGATGCTTCAGTGTAGCCCCAGGAAATGCAGAAAAATCCCATTGGTCTCGGGATATACCAGGTGCCAGCACTAGGACCCTGGCTTAGCACTAGGTAAACCGCCAGATCCCTGTAACCTCCAGCAGCTTCAGGAACCCCACACTTTATCCCCTTAGTACAGTACCAGACATGAGGGTCCTCCATGGTCCTCAGGATAATATCAGTGAAGCACCAGGTAAATAGCCAGCGGCACAAGAAACCTTAGACAGTCCCCCTTCCACCCCAGGAGCAGAGCTCAGATTTCAAAGAAAGTAAAAAGGCCAAAAAAAAAAAAAAAAGATGAGAAAAAACAGCCACAACAAAAGAATTTGACCATGGAGAGTTATTGTGGTGACAGGGAACATCAAAACACAAACTCAGAAGAGGACAACAATGTCAAAAAAAAACCTAAGCGTAAAAGCCCCAAAGAAAAACTGGAAGTGGTCTCAAGCTCAAAAAGAACGCATGAAAGAACTCAAAAATGAGTTAAAAAAAACATATATAATTGAGGCAGAAGAAAAATCGGGAAAAGAAATGAAAATGATGCAAGAGAATTATGCAAAAAGAGTCAACAGTCTGGAAAATGAAAATACTTCCTTTAAAAATATAGGGGCGGGCAGTGCTGAGAAGCTGAGCCTTCACCCTGCGACCCCCGCCCCATGACCATGGCTGCTTCCCGCACAGCTGCACCCTGCTTCCCAATCCCACTACACCCTTGGCATTCAGCCGCTGCCACCTTCGCCTACCTCTTCCTTTCACCAGGGGCTCTGTGCGTCGTCAACCCTTATGCCTTTGCCTTTCACAGATCTATCAAGATTTCAGGGACCCCCTCCTTAGCTTCATGCGGCTTCTTTGAACCCCAGCTCTCCTTACATCCTAGTCGGGTCGCTTATTTTACACCCACCGTTGCTTCTCTGGGCTGTTTTGGGGGTTCATCGCTGCAATTCCCCCTTTGGGGTTTGCTCCTCTCCACTCTGCCTTGACTGCACCCCCTTTTTTGTTGCCTTTAGTTTTGTGCCTAGCGCGTTGTTGTTTGTTTTTTTTTCTCTATCTCCACTGTAGCCTCTGGTGCTCCTGCTTCCTGGGGATGGGGGGGGGGGGGGAATCGCACCCAAGAATCCAAGGCAAAGCCTCAGGCCAGACGGGCTCGGCTCCCTGGAGGACTTACTAGCCCTTTGTGCATCAGCTTTGCCGCAGGTCCCCCTCATCCAGCGCCCTTGCTAGAGCCCCTCCTCCCTGCCTCTCGTGCCCCTTCTCCCGGCCTGCCTAGCCCCCAGCCCCAGAAATGGTCAATGAAAAGGAGAAGACCTGTGGACAGGTGTTGGGTTTTTAACTGCTTTGTTCACCCTTACCATGCTGGTCATGCTGCAGACTGACTCAGACCACATTCCCACATACCAGGACCAGCTTGCAACACCTGGCCTGATAATTCGTTCCAAGACAGTGAACTTTGAGGTTTTGGTCAACCTCAGTGACACCAAGAGCTGGGCCAGCATGTGCAGATGCTCGATAAATTCCTGGAGCCTTACAACGACTCTATCCAGGCCCAGAAGAATGATGTCTGCTGCCCAGGCACTATTATGAACAACCGGACAATGGGGTTCTCAACTACCCCAAGTGGGCTTATCAGTTCAACAGGACATAGCTGGACGACTGTTCAAGGTTTAGCGACCCTATACAGTATGGCTACAGTACTGGCCAGCCCCACTTCTTAATCAAGATGAACCAGGTCATCAACTTCTCTGCAGGAGCCAATCAGAACATGAATGTTACCTGTGCAAGGAAGAGGAATGAGGATGCCAAAAATCTTGGTGACTTTGCTATGTTCCCTGCCAATGGCAACATTGACTTGATGTATTTTCCCTACCATGGCAAGAAGTTCCACTTGAATTATACACAGCCTCTGGAGTCTGTGAAGTTCATGAATGTGACCCCCAATGACGAAGTAAATGTTGAGTGCCGAATTAATTCAGTCAATATTGCCACTAATGATGAGTGTGACAAGTTTGCTGGCCTAGTAGCCTTCAAACTCCGAATAATAAAAAAGACCTGAGTTGACTCACTGCTGCCCTCCCTCTCCCTCTCCCTACCCCCCAGGGCTACATGGAATGTGCTTTGTGGATGCCTCCTTTCCTGCCTGATGGTCCTTTCCCAGCCCCTCCCCAAACCCCTCCTTTCCCCAAAGGTATTTTTTACCACAGAGCTATAATCCCATCCACACTCTTTCTCAACTCCCATCCCAGGTAGCCATTTTGGTTCCCTGGAAGGAAACCTTCTCCCACTGTTGGTAAGCAAAAAGTTTAGAGCAGGGAGGCCATCTTTTGCCCCTTTACTGACAAATTTGTTTCCAATGCCTTCCAGGTACTTGTATAATTCCTGGTGAAATACTACAATTACCCCTATGTCCTTCCTTTTTTCTATTTCTATGGGCTCAACAAATGCTTCCTCTTCTCAGTTTTCATGGTTTCCCTAGCAGCAGTAGGGGTGAGAGTGTCCTATCAGTGAGGGTCACTCATCTGATTACAAACCCATCTCCCCTTTCCCTTTTACCATCCATCTTAGTGACTTAGATAAAATATTTGGCAACCTATCTTGGCCCCTCCTTTCTCCCACACTTAATTATCCAGCCATTTTTCCCATCTGCTCTCCTCACCAAAAGCTCTTTAGGTGGCCATTTTTGAGTTGAAGATGGGGTTTGTCCAAGTTTTTCCCCTCATCCATTTTCCATACTCCACTTTTTACTGGTCTTTAAATTGCCATTTCTAGGTCTCGTTGTTCTTACAATTTCTTACCCCCTTCTCCATAAGGTCTGAGCTGAAAAATGGGGTGTCCTCTCCTCTTACTTGGACTCTAAAGGGGTGTATTTAAGAATAGAGAAGCCATTTTGTTTCTTGACTGAAAATTCCCAAACTCTGTCCCTACTTCATTCCTTTTGGATACTTTCCATAACCTGCTATCTGCTCCTCCAAAAGACATTTTTATCTCTGCATAATTTCCTTATAAACATTTACCTAGAGCATTTCCCCATCTCCCACTCCCAGGTCCATTTTCAAAACCTCATATGGCTATGGCAATATGCCATCTTTCCCTGTGTCCCCCCACTCTAGCTTTTCTTAGTAAATTACTGACTGATTACTAGCACTCCCTTTCCACTTAATATAAACCTGAAAGTTTTAAGTCCCCCTCTCAATTTGGAAATGGCTTCCTCTATTCCATATCCCCTCTGCCATTTTAGCCCTGTAATTTCCATAACATGTTTAAAGAGGCCCCTGCTCAGAAATATTTTTTAATCACAGAAGTGTTTTAATACTTCTCTTCCTCTTTTCTATCCCAAATCTATTCCCTATTAATGCTGCACTCTCCTTCCTTGAATCTGTCCTTTTTCTCATGAAATCAGGTCAAGGCCTGGGTTCAAATCCTGCCTTTGATACTTACCTGTGTGACCATGGGCAAATTTCTTAATCTTTTTTGAGCCTTGGTTTCTTCATTTGTAAAATGAGGATAATACCTGTAGTACCTATCTCCCAGAGTTGTTGTGAGCTTAAAATGAGATAATGTATGTAAAACATGTTTCAAAACATAACTAGATATACAAATGCCAATGCTTATTGTTCTGTCTCACCCACTTCTGTTATCATTTTTCCTTACCTCGGACCCCCAGAAGTCTGTCTGTACAGTTATTTAATGCCTGTGTCAGATCTACTGTAAAAGATAAAAGTACATTACAATGAGATATTATATATATACACATATATATCACACCCAAAATAAAAAATATAGGAGCAGTTAGGTGATGCAATGAATAGAACACCAACCCTGGAGTCAGGAGTACCTGAGTTCAAATCTGGTCTCAGACATTTAACACTTACTAGCTGTGTGAGTTTGGGCAAGTCACTTAATCTCAATTATCCTACCTTCCCACCTCCAAAAAAAAAAGTAAAAATATACTTGGCCAAATGGAAAAGGCAATACAAAAGCTAATTGAGGAAAACAACTCCTTAAAAGTTAGAATTGGGCAAATGGAAGCTAATGACCATATGAAATACCAAGAATCAATCAAACAAATTTAAAAGAATGAAAAAATAGAAAAAATGTAAAATACTTCATGGAAAAGACAACTGACCTGAAAAATATAACTTTTATTCATTTATTATATATTTATTTATATTTCACAATTGATAAATGGTCAAAGGATATGAACAGGAAGTTTCCAGATGAAATAATCAAAGCTATCTATAACTATATGAAGAAGTTCTCTAAATCACTGGTGATTATCAAAATGCAAATTAAAACAACTCTGAGATGCTACCACACACACACATTAGATTGGCTAATATGAAAAAAAAATAGGAAAATGAAAAATGTTGGAGAGGATGTGGAAAAATTAGGACACTAATGTACTGTTGGTGGAGCTGTGAATTGATCCAACCATTCTGGAGAGTGATTTGAAACTATGCCCAAAGGACAACCAAACAGTGATCTAGTCCTTTGATCTAGTAATAGCATTACTAGGTCTGTCTCTCAATGAGACCATAAAAAAGTGGAAAGTACCTACATCTGCAAAAATATTTATAGCAGCCCTATTTGTGGTGGCAAAATATTTGAAATTGATGGAATGCTCATCAAGTGGTGAATGGCTGAACAAGACGTGCTATATAAACATAATGGAATAATATTGTGCTATAAGAAATGATGAACAGGAAGATTTCAGTAAAACCTTGAAACACTTGCATGGATTGATGCATAGTGAAGTGAGCAGACCTGGTAAAAACACTGTAAACAATATCAGTGACATTGTGTGGTGATTAACTACAAAATGACTCAGCTCTTCTCAATAACACAATTATCTAAGATAAGTACAAAGGATTCACCAAGGAAAATGCTATCCACATCCAGATAAAGAACTGAAAGATTCTAAATGCAGATCAAAACATAATTTTCTTTCACCTACTTTACTCTTATATCACATTTTATCCCTTTTGACCATTTTTTTATTCAACTATGACTAATATGGAAATACATTTTATATGATAGCACTTCTATAACCTATATCAAATTGCCTACCATTTTCAGAAGAAGGGTGGGGGAGGGAGGGAGGGAAGAAGGGAGAAAAATGTGGAACACAAAGTCTTGTAAAAATGTATGCTAAAAATGATCTTGATATGTAATTGGGAATAAATAAAATTCTATTTAAAATGTGTATATGTGTGTGTACATGTGTGTGTATACTTGGACAACTATATAGAATATGAAAAAGGAAACAGATGAAGGGAAATGGGTTTTTCTGGGGTGTCTCGTGTAAAGTAACTAAGTTTCAGAGGCAATTTTATTATGTGACTGCAGACTTTTTTGCGACAGTGGCAAGATCATTGCATTTTGAGTTAAAAGAAGTGAGTGTGAATGACATCTGTTAACCATAACACCCAAACAACTCATTGACTCTCCCTGCATCTCATCTCTAAAATGGGTGGGTGTAGGTGTGGGACAATGTCGTCCTAGATGGTCTCTGTGGTTCCTTTGAACTCTAAATTCTAGAATCTCTCTTGGCTTCTGTAGCAAGCAGCAAGCACCCCAGCATCCCCAGGGTGGCTGCCAACACAGGTTCTTAGATTTGCTTTGCTAAAGGAAAGCAACTCAAAATAGGTTAACAAGCTTACTTTAATCAGTCAAACATATATCGTTTACCTAGTTCAGAGGAAAAAGGTCAGCACCCCGAACTTCAGAGTATACAGACAGAATTATCAAGACAGAGAAATAGATCAAGTAGACAGGTTTCCAAACTGTCCAACCATTACCTCCATACCAAATCACAGTTTCCAGAGATGCGGGCATCAACATCTGGGTTTTTCAAAGCCGGGGGTCTCTCAACAACAGCTTCCCAGAGTCTCATCTGATAAAATCACACAACACTTCTCAAAGTGAGCCCCAAAGCAAAGCCTCACATCAGGGATTATATAGCCTTCTCCTGGGTCAGAGAATGTAACCACCCTCTTGACCCACTGCCCAATCACACAGCATCAAGGCGTGGGCATTCCTGAAAACCAAGCCTCCTGCCACAGGCTCCATGTGACCACATTCAGCCTATTAGGAGGCAGAGTATATTTTCAAATCAAGAAAGGTTCTCAGAGTCTCTTAAGCTAATCAAAGGGCCTAGGGACAGGGAAGATCTTTCAATTTGCATTTCCATTACAGCTTCCCTAAACTGTTCAGCCACACAGGCTTAGTCTGGTTAATTTGATCAATAGGCTGTGATGCAATAAGTGTATGTACAAAATTATTTCAAAGTTGAACCTGAAGTATGTTAGACAAGTTTTTGGAATTAGCATTCCAAAACATATCTCTTCTCTTTCCTTTTCCCCTACATTACAGTAGTCCCCTTTATATCATACATTTCTGAATCAGAAAGCAGATTATACAGTTGTGTACCAATTAGGGGAAAATATGTGAATATCTGTTTGAATATGTTGAGGATTCAAGTCACATCTCTGAAACTTAAGAAGTACTTGCATGTTTGTGGGCAACTCATCTAAACTTTCAGAATCTTTGTTTCAACATCTATAAAATGAGGATAATGCTTTTACTAAATAAGATACAAGGGCTTTGTGAAAGTTCCTTGCAAACCTTAAAGCTCTAAAGAAATGTGAACTGATAAGAGTATGTATATTCCTTCTCTGCTCCTGCTTCCAAAGAAAAGAATAGTTGTCAATGAATCTGGAATATTAGCTTAACATAAAGAATGTATTAATTCATAGGAAAAAGAGAGTCTATGAAAGATTTTTATAAACTCATCTTTATGTTGAAACTTGCTCTAATTTCAATTCTGTATGGATTTTGCAATGTCTATATATTTTAAATGTTTAGCTGGAATGTCTTTAAATGAATTGGGAAATCTGTAATATAATTATAGGAAAAGAACTCTTGAATATCAAATACAAGTTCAATGATAAAACTAGATCCAAATACAATTACATTTTTAACATTAGATCTCCAGAAACAAAATCAGTTTTGTCATAGTCTTGCCGAAGCAAATACAGGGAGTCGTATTTCCCTAAATTATGTTCAAAAGTCTGAGTAGGGATGACTAACTGACCCTTTACTATATTTAGTGAGTGAATAACAATTTAGCTTTTAAATTGGCAAGAAATTCATGATTCAGTCTCCTACATATATGGTAGCCTGGGGAATTTTAATTTGCACTTTTCTTTTGACAATTATTCCCAGATACTTTGGCATAACATTGCCTACCAAACTGTGTCTATGTGAAGGTATCATTGGTATTATCCTTGTTTTTAATTGTATTACATTGATTTGGCCCTACCCCATAATGCAAAAAAAAGTCCATGTTATAGAGATTTACAATTTCAATATGATTTTAAAATTATGTTTTGAGTATTTCTTAGAAATTTATCAATAATCCAAGAGATAATTGGAGATAACCTGTTTGTGTTTTACAGATTTAGGCAGTTAAGTTGACACTATGGTAAGAGAGCACTAATAACATTGTGTTTATTGCATTTTTTTTTAACAATGTAATCTATATAGGGGCGGCCAGGTGGCACCAGCTCCAGTGTCGGGATGACCTGGATCAAATCTGGGCTCAGATACTCAGCACCCCACCCAGAAATAACTGGCCTTGTAAACTTGAGCTAGTTACTTAACCCCGATTGCTTAAAAAAATAAAAACAATGTAATCTATAGAATAATCAGCATAAATTACAAATGAGTCAAAGGTCATTCTTTTTTTTTTCAAGTATGAATCTTTCTCTTTTTTTGATTGAACACACAGGACAACTCTGGGCAAGTCTCACTTGTGATAAAAGCACCCACATTAATGTAGTTTTGTTGTTGTTATGTTGTTTCAGTTGTCTTCAACTCTTCGTGACCCCATTTGGAATTTTCCTGGCAAAAGTACTGAAGTAGTTTGCCAATTTGTCCTCCAGTTCATTTTATAGATGAGAAACTGGGGCAAACAAGAGTAAGTGACTTTCTCAGGGTCAGATAGTTATTAGTATCTGAGGCTAGATTTGAACTCAGGAAGATGTCTTCCTGACTCCAGACGCAGCACTCTATCCACTCCTCCACCTAGCTGCCCCCAAATTAATGGTTACAAGTGTTTTAGAGGGGGAGGAAAGATACTTTTACATGAATTGATGTTTGCTTGCATTCTTGGACTAAAGAAGGGTGGGGTGGGGGGGGGATGTTATATAACCTAAACCAGACTTTACCTTATTGAAAGTAATGAGTGGAAGAACTAATGCCAAATTCAACCTTAGTATAAGGGTGGATGGAGGAAGAGAAAAAAGGAAAATAACATGAAAATCCACAACCTAGTAGTTTCCACAAATACTTGAAAAAATATAAAATACCAACTAATTAGTGTATTTTACATCTAGCTTGTTGGAAAATATAAGTAATTGGATTAATTTACTAGTGATTACATAAATAAAAGCCTGTCATATTATTTGACATTTCTACATCTGAATTGGTTTGTATGATTTAAAATAAAAGACTGCACATCAGGTTTTATCTTGCCTGTACAACCACACGCGCACACACACACACACACACACATACCCATCTTTCTATATAGCAAGTAGAAATTCAAGTTTTTTCCCTAATAATGAGATTAGAATGTTGAATTCGAGAATATTAATTTGTCATTTTTCCTAAGAAATATTTATTGATGAGAAATGAACTAAAATATACAATAAAATAGTATATACAATATTTTGAAAAAATAATTAAAATGTTATTAAGCAGTCAGAACTCATATAATGTACCTATAGGATGCATTAAGATGTGTAGGGCTCATCTACTTGACTGTTGATTTTATATTAACTTTCTAAGTTGCCTAGAGGAACCTGGATCAAGCAGTGGATAGAGCTCTGAGACAAATCAGGGATATCTGAGTTCAAATCCAGCAGCTTCTAACCCTACTAATTGTGTGACACTGGGCAAGACACTTAACCTCTATCTGCCTCACTTTCCTCAACTGTAATGTGGGGATAATGATAGCACCTACCTCCTAATGTTGTTGAGAGGAGAAAATGAAATAATATTTAGCATGGTGCCTAGTTCCTAGTAAGTATATAACTCCTGTTTATTTCCTCCTTTTCTAAGGAATTATTTCAAATGAGCTACCATGTGAAGCACTTTATAAACATTAAAGTGTCACATCAATATTATAAATTATTATTAATTTTTATTAAATGTGGAGGTAATGAGTTTAATTTTAGATATGTTGGGTTTAATGTCTTTACAGGAGATTCAGTGTGGATTGTCCAATAGACAGCTACAATACTAGAGATAAAGAGACAGGTTAGGGTTAAATAAATAGACTGGGAATATTCATCATAGAAATGACAAATGAATCCATAGGAGCTAACAAAAACATTAGGCAAAATAGTATAGAGGGAGAGAGAAATTAGTCCAGGACAATCTAGTCAGTGTGTATAACTAATTAGTGGGGACATCTAGTTAGTGGGTATAATCTGAATGAAGCTATGGAAAAGGAGATTGAGAACAAATGATCAGAGTTAGAAGGAAAACCAAGAGGGACCATGATCATAAAAACCTAAACAGGAAATTTTCAAGTAGAAAAGAGTTATTGACTCTGAAAAGCTCTGGAGAGATCATAAAAAATGACTATTAGTTGGGTAGATTGTAGAAGGGATTACTATTCAGGTATGGGTTTGCATAGATAACCTTTGAGACCCTTTAACAATCTCAGATTTTGTGAACCTGAGTCTCACATAGCCAACACATTCCCCCCCTTATCTTACCAAAACAGATTCCCTCTCTCCATTTTCTATTGGCATAATCTAATATTTACACAACTCTGTCCCTTCTAAATATAAGCTGTCATCTGGAGATGAAGGTTACCCTTTTTTTTCCTTTGATCAGTTATATATTTTTATAAGTCAATTAAAGAGAATAGATAAGGTAGGAGTTTTGAGTTTTCTGTGGTTTTCAGGTAACCATATTAAGTATTACCCCTTGTCATGTATAATTGATGGTTAGTTTTAAAATGTAGCCTATAATTTCAGCTTAAAATATTGTTACCTTGTCAACATGAATCTGTCATTTAGATAGTGTATTTGTGAGTGCTAATGTGAAAATATTGGCCAATGACCAAAGACCAATAATCATCAGAGTAACAAATCAGTTTTCTTTTTTATACAATTAAACTTTTAAAGTTAGTTTGTTGAAAGAACTATTACGTTTTTATTGCTATTCTCATATGGATGACTGACATGCTCTGCCTCCTATTGTAAAAGGTAAGGTTTGTCAAATTCAGACATACTCATAAAGTATGAATATGGCTTTACTTACTCATAGACACTAACAGTAATTGTGGCACCGTGTTAGCCAAATGAAATTTTGCCCCATTTGAAATTCAAGCAGAAGGGTCAAAATTTGAACGTAATAATTTTGTTTTTGTTCCTTCTGGATTCCAAAATGCAGATGCAGTTCACATAGGGCATACGGAAGCAGAAAGGGATACCTCTCAAAGTGTTGGTTTCCTCCCACACTGAAAGGCTCTAAACAGCCTAGATTACCATCAGGAATGTTCCAGAGAAGATTGCTGTTCAGGTACAGATTGAACTAAATGACTTTTGAAATTGCAATATAATATAATTAATAATCTATTTCCAACCGGTTTATACCATTGTGGACTTGATCGTGTCCCCATGCCTGGTTCATTCTCCTCTTACCCCGTATGAATATGAACTCCTTGAGATTGAAGATTGGCTTTAGAGACCCAGGGAGCTAACTTGACTTGTTCAGAGCCACACAGCTAGTAAATGTGTGAGTCAGGAATTGAACAAAAGTCTTCCTGATTCCAAGTCCAATACTCTCTCCATTATACCATTTTTTCCCCAATACCGAGATTCTGTCATATGATCTAAAGATTACCATCAAAGATAATGGTGAAATGGGCACATTAATAAATTTGAGCTAGATGTTTTTACTCATGTAGACACCTCTCAGAGAAAATGTCATTGCAGCTATGTATTCAAATATTAGAATGTTAAATAACATGAAGATAAATGATTTCTCTGGTTTGTTTTTGAAATAGAAAGTTCCCAGACTAAACTAAATATAATAATAGCAACAGCAACAACAATAAAACTTTTCCCTATATTTTAATGCTTGATTATTGTATAGTTACTGACCTTTTGTGAAGTCATAAGTTTGTTTCTGCCATGCTTTAAACTTTCTGACCAGAAGGCATTTTTTGTTGCCCTGGGCATAAAGCATTGTGGGCCAAGGACTGTCATAGGATATGCATGAATAATTCTCATTGCTTTCACCTAAGACTATAATTTAGCCAAAGGCATTTTTGTGGTTTATTGAATTGGCTTTTTGACCAGCTCAGAGTCAATGAGCCAAAATGCTAGATAATTGCTAAAGCAACCTATAAGAAAAATTACTATTCAATATATAAATCTGGTGATGGGAGGATATTTCAGTTAAAACCTTTATAGTCATTCTCAGGTTCAGTCATGGTCTGTGTTAAGTTACTGCAGTACATAGTTATTTCAATCCCATGAAACTGAGGCTTGTTAACATCTTAAGTATATTCTTTGTTGTCGTGTAAAATATTTCTTTAGATGTTAAACACCCTTCTAAAAGTCATAAGGATGAAAAATGACAGTCCTTAGCAGTTGGATTTGCAAAGGTACACACTACATGTTATATCTTATAATCCTTAAAGGCACAGTAGCAGTAGCACACCTGTGTGAAAAAGGCCTGAGTCTAAAAATCCTTGTCACATTTTTTCCCATTTTAGCTTGATTAATAGATATAAAAACAGGTTGGCTTCAGTAATAAGTAAACATGCCCCTCAAATCAAGTTTCCAATAATATGCATTTCTAGGCATTTGTGTTTCTGGAATGTGACTCCTTGTCATTTTGACAAATAACTGCATTCCTTTGAACCTGAATCACTTTCAACTCTCAACTTTTAATTTCTAGACTTTGTATTGTAAAGTTGCTTGATTGCTTAGATGACAGAGATGTTTGTTGTTATTAACAAGTGAACTGCCCTAAGGGCCATATCTCTAAGAGGTCTTATTAATGTCTTGAGTACAGTAAGTACTTGATGGTTAAATATATATACAGAGAGAGAGATCTATAAATATAAATATCTACCTATCTGGATGATAACAAGGAAGAACCCTTTTTTAATTTTTTTTTACTTATTTAATCCTTCAGCCCTTTAAAAGAACTATAACTATATCAGTATTGGTATCCCTCTTATTGGTTCATATAATTTATCTTCACTAGATGCTCTTCACATTTTGTAATAGAAGTAGTTGTTGCTGTTACTGCCACTATTATTTTACCAGAGCTGTGATTTTATTGATTTAAGGAACCCAAAATAAGGGAAATCCCTCTACCTATGTTGATCATCATCTGCTCTTTAATTTATACTCTTTTTGTTTTAGTTTAGTCATTTTGGTCAAGTCTGACTCTCCATGACCTCATTTGGGGTTTTCTTGACAAAGATACTGGAGTGGTTTGCCATTTCTTTCCCCACATCATCTTACAGATGAGGAAACTGAGACAAAGAAGGTTAAGTGACTTTCCCAAGGTCACATAACAACTAAGTGACTGAAACCAGACCTCAGAAAAATAAGTCTGACTCCAGGCCCAGAACACTATTCATTGTACAGCCTAACTGCCCTATAAAATCATACAGACATAGAATTTAGAAATAGAAAGGAATACATGTATCAACAATCTCATTTTTTAGATTTGGAAACAGGTTCAGAAAGGATTGTTGACTTGCTCAGATTTAATACATAAGCCTGTGACCTGAGCTCAGTTTGCTAGGATGAATTCCTACATATGCACACATGACAAAAGATTTTTTTAAAATGTTTATTTAGTTCATCTATTTTCTCAGTGTAATTTAAGATTTGTATTTGTATTTTCTTTACTACTTCATGGAAGCCTGCATTTCAAAGTCTATAACTTATATCCTGCTCTCTGACACAAGGCCCATCTTTTAAATAAAACAACATTTGGCTTGATCTTTGCATAGCTGAATATATAACACATTACCCTTAAAGCCTTTGTTCTTTAGCAATTACATATCTGATACTGAAATAAACTACTCTTTATCCAAACTTGGCACAGTTTTCATGATTTATACTTTTTGCACCAGGCACTGTCGGCTAATTTTTTTGTTGTTGTTCTTACTTTAAAGTTTAGTATATGAGGATAAGTTACTATGATTTATAGAGGGAACTGGCTAATGGAAAGCAGAATTTTCTTGGTCAACTCTTTGGTTAATTTTTTGGGGTGTCATTTGTTAAATTATTTTAAAATTTCATCAGTTACCATGAAATACTTTCATGTACTTTTATAAACTTTATTTAAAAAAATTATAATTTATTTAACCCCTTCTTCAGTCTCCTATTTTCCCTCCCCTGTATTCAATTCTCAGTTCTTCATACCCTTTGCATATGACACTTCCTCTGGGCCAGTCTTCATATATTCTGCACATGTATATGTATGTGTGTATTGTGTGTGTGTGTAATAATCAAATTTAATCTGAAGTTGATTCAGCAAGAATTTATTAAACATATTCTACATACATTATTACCTATCTATAATAGTACTAACCCTTGATCATAGGCAATCGTCAGATAGGTTAGGACTGGGAAGTCAACATAAGGAGTCCCCATAAAAGAAACATGGTAGATAGTGAGACATACAAGCTGGATTATTACTTGGTGCAAAAGCAGTTTAAACAACTTAATGAAAAAATTATTGTATAGAAAGTACTCTATGGGGTACAGGAGATATACAAGTTAAGAAACAAAAACAAACTCTCAAGGAGTTTATATTCTACTGGTAATTCAATGTGCACACAGGAAAGTTTAGATCTTATTATTTTGAGTAAGGAAAGCAAGAATTAGGAAAGGGTTCCAGTAGGACAGGCACATGAACTAGGGTTAAACCTTTGGAGTAAAACTAGAGGCCATTCATTGGAAGAGGATGAAAAACTGAAAGATGAAGATGATCAAAGAGGTATAGTTCTATATGCTAGGGTCTGTAAGTATGAAGGTCAGAGATAAGTATGGAGAAAGAAAAGGCAAGGTTAATGTCCTGGGAGCCAATAAATGGCATGGAGAATTTGGAAAGGATAATCCTTTAGGGTGAATTTCAAAGGAAGAGAAGTCTGGTAGTGTCAATGAACAGCAAAGACTATCATGATTCTACGTCCTCACCTGATTTGAACAATCAACAACATGTTTAGATGATCTTTGTATTAAATACTTAGTTGTGTATAAACTATGTACTAGTCAATTAGGAAATATAAAGTTATCAGTGGAATTCACAGTTTATTAACTCTTTATGACCAAAACACAGAAAGTACAATACTGGGCTGGGATTAATGTATTTCCAACATGAGGTGAGGCATTTGACAAAGAATAGAGTATAGACCAAGATATTCCAGAAAAATAGGCAAATTCAACCTATCCTACAGTAACATATTTTGAGGGATGTGGAAGTTATAACCTTAAAAGACTTATAGCATAAACATAATAAACAGTTTTAAAATTATTTATGTGTTATTCAGAGAAGAGGTTAAAAAATGCATTATAATAGTTTGAGAAGGCTTCTAGGAGAAGGTGGGAATTAAAATTTAGCTACTTTGGAGAGGACAAATTGAAGGGTGAAGGCTTTCTAAACACTGTGATACACAATGTGTAAAAGCTCAGAGGTAGGGAGAAGGTTAGGGCATTCAATGTACAATAGGGAGATCTGACTAAAATTGTAAGTTTAAGCTATCCATGCAAAGCTTATTGTAATGTTACTTTTATTATAGCAAGCACACCTGACATACAGTAAGCATTATACAAATGTTATTCATTATTTATGTGTATGTCTTATCTCCACTGTTGGAATATAAATTTCTTGTAGACAAGATCTACCATATACTACCCCACATCCCCAGGACAGTCTTTGCACATACTAAAGAAGCAATATAATGTAATAGAAGAATGTTACTGTTGGAGAACTTGATGTCAAATCCATTCTCTCACTTATTATTCTTTTTTTTTTTTATTGTGAGCAAACCACAAACTATTTGAACTTCTATTTCTTCACTTCTAAAATGAAGATAAGCCATAACCTGCCTACTTCACAGAGTGATTTTGTGGACCAAGTGGGGAAAAAAAATGTTATTGCAAGCAATAAAATACTAATGAAAAATGAGGTGTTATTATCATTTTAGCCTCTGGGTGAGACCCTGGATCGAACACTGGACTTGGAGTTAAGCAGACCTGTGTTTGAAACTTGCCTTGCAATTTACTAGTTCTATAACCCAGGGTAAGTCATTTAAACCTTTCATAGCTTCCAAAATATCACTCACCTCACAGCTTTACTATGAGGATAAAATATTTATAAAACACTTCACAAAATTTGAAGGGCTATATAAATTCTAGCTATCATCATCAATAAACATTGTTTGAATGAATAAATGAATGACAATGAGCATCATGTCATATTAGCAGAGAAGGTAAAGAGATAGGATTTACATAGATGGTGGAGGGATTTGAATGCTCAAGATAGGTATTTCAGCACAATTTTTTACATAATGGCAAACAATTGAAAACTTTCGTACAAGGAAGTGAAATAATGAGAGATGAATTTGGTTAAAATGCATTGGAAATGATAAAGATCAAGGAAGGGTTTTAATGCCAGTAATCTAGATAAACAGCATGTGTGTATGGACTATACTAATAGGGAAGGAAGGTTGGGAGATGAAGTAGATTCCAAAGGAAGAGTTAATGAACTTCAGTGAAAATTAGATGTGAAAGGTGAAGGAAAGGGAATGTTGCCAGAGGCAATTTTGGAGTTTTAATTCTTGGCAGCTGAGAAGATAGGCCATGAACACAGAGTGTCAGGAGGCTGGAGTGGTCTGGGAGAGTTGCAGTCAGATATTTTTAGTTTTGAAGTTATGGTGGAATATTATTGAGTTCAGACAGATGAAAACAGTTTTTGAAAAGTTCATGGGATTGTCCTTTAAAAAGGTTCATGCCTCTACTTTCATTCTTATTCGCCTTTTATAACAGTTGGCCATGAGAACTTTACAGATATAGCCTGAAGTACAAAGAGTACTATTTTTAAAAATATAGCTTATACTGTCATCTATGTCTTACATTCAATAGTCATCAATAAAATAATTTTTTTAAAAAAAGCAATATAGTTGATAGGGCCAGTCTCAGGAAGAAAGATTAAGTGGAGTTATAGCAACTTCCTTTCTCTCCATTTCTGTAATTTGGAAATTAACCATTTCATGAGGTTTCCACTCATTCCACCCTTTCTCTAGAGAAGGTGAGGCCACAATATTTACTAAATTCTTATAATTACTCACTGTTCTTTCTATGCCCAAGATTTCACAGGATGACACCAAATTCTGAGTCTGCCTTCCCTAATACTCCCCACCCATGCAAACAACAAAGAAACAACCAAAAAAAACCCTAGCATCTGGCTATACCTTCACATCCCCATATTCATCAAAATGTAAAAAGTCTTTTTCCCTTTCCCTCTAGGAATCTAATTTCTACTTTTCAATATGAATGCTATATCATTCTTGCATTTAGACGGGGGTCTTCTGGAAACGATATGGAGTGAAAGCTTTGGTCAGAATGACAGTTCAGTGAGAGAAAGAGTTTTAGAGAGATGGGCCAGGCAATTTTCCAAAGACAACTCCACACAAGAAGCATATACTTTACCTACCTATGGCAGTGATGCAGATAGTTGGTGATACTATTCCTATTCATCTTGAACTATTTTCATAGGGTTCGTTATTCAGTTTGTCCATCCTCTGAACACAACAAAATTAAAATGAAATATTCTATATTACAATGGCTTGTGAGGATGGTTTATTCTTCACAATATGCAGCAAACCTGAGTTTTGTTGTATTGACAGGGTAACATCTGAAGTTCTTGGTGCTGATCAAAATACTGTTTTATTTCTTCTTGGCTCACAGAGACATGACAAAGTCTAAAGACTGCTATAATGTCAAAATTGTACCCTTCCAGGATCCATCTGCTTTCTGTTCTTACCCCTTAATAACACCGCTGGGACATATTTTGAATGTAACTTGACAGTTTGAGGGTTCTACCATATTATCTGGGAAATCTTTGCTAATTGATGTCACCAAAATCACTGATTTGAAACTGAGCATTTGGCCCAGTGGTATGCATAGTTATCTTTAATCAATTACCTATTGAATTTGGAAATTATACTCTCTTTTGCTTATCAAATTTTGGAACTTATTCCTAAAGGATTATAATTCCTTTTAAAATAACAAAATGATGTGAGAAAATTCTTTAAATAACAGCACTTGTTTTTTCTTCAGTCTTTCAACAAGAAAAGATGAGAGAAAAAAGTGACAACACAGGGCAAGAACTCAATTGCCAAACAATTTGACTTCATAACCAATTGCTGAATAATCAGTTGCCCAGCCACAGACCTTAAGAAAGTAGAAAAAGAAATTGATAAGTCATTTTGTTGGCATGTATATCGACATCAGGTTCTAGAGACATGTACTCTATACCCCATCCTGCCCAAATAAACACTGACACTCTGCTCCATCCAGGGTACATAACTTTGTGTATCATTGAGAGTGGAAAAATAATTGCAGTGCTTCTTGAAATTAACCCTGTATATGTGTGATCATTGCATGAACCTCAGATGCTTGAGCCATGTTCAGTTCCTCATACAGTCTGGGTGTAAGGATACAGGTCAGGTATTCACATTTGTAAATGGAATGAATTCAAGTGTTATCTATCTCAATGGGAGAAAGAGTTTTAGAGAGATAGGCCAGGCAATTTTAACATAATTAAATTTATTTAGCATAGCAGTGGGAGCATGTTAAGAAAAGGAGAGATGTTCCTTGAGAATAGTTGATTCAAGTGCCCCATGCTGCTGCTCATAGGACTAGCTAGCAGTCCAAAGCTTGAAGAAAAAAACTTCAATCTTATATACACGGGAGGTTTTTGTTCTTAGGCAACCAGGAAGCTATATAAATATATCAAACCTTAGCCCCTTGATTCAAGTAAATCTCAAGAAGAGTTTAAATAGTTTTTAAAGTAAAATTATGTTTAATTTACCTGAAGGGAGTGTGACTTAGATAATTTCCCCATGATACCTCACCTTGGTGGAGAAGTCCCTAAGAGCTTCTAGAGCCATTGTGTAAAATAGAAAGGAAGGATCACTGATGCCTGCATATTGATGTAGAAAACCACATATTAAAATTATTGATGTCCTACTATATTTTTATTTGTTTTGTTAAATATTTCCCAGTTACATTTTAATCCAGTTCAGGCAGGTGTCCTGAGTGTTTCCAGGCTTTGCCACAAGTCACCTACTTGAAACCTATGTTCTAAAGGACTTTTACCACATAGTAATTTTAGGACTGTTACTGGACAACTTTAACCTAAGGAAAAAAAAAAAAGACTGGCATAAAATAGTACTAAAATGAAAACTAAAATAAAATGATAGCAAAAAAAAAACAACAAGCAACATAACTAAAGGCCTAAAGGATTGACCACATGGGCAAGAATAAAGAAAAGAAATGGTCTCCTCAGACCTAGTTTACAATAGCTCACACTACAGTTGAAATAATAGAAGGCACTGGGGCAACCAGGTAGCACAGCGAGTAAGAGCACCGGCTCCAGTGTTGAGAAGACCTGGAGATCGAATCCCGGGCTCAGACACTTGGCACCCACCCAGAAATACTTGGCTGTGTAACCTTGTGATTTTTCTAGAGGGTGACTGTCTCTACTTTTGATTGATTAATTTTAAAGAAAATCTGTTGTCACATTGACCATGTGGTCATGTTTTCACACATGATTCACCCCATCTTTGTGAGAATGAACTTCATTAGTCCTCTTTTTGCATAACTCAGATCTTAGTAGCCTTACTGCCACATTCCCTCTAGTCATAGAAGAAATATCTCACTACATCTAATCCTTTTCCTTCAACCTTGATAATTATTCTGCTCGCCATTCACTATTATCCAGATATCTGTATCTACTTACTTCTCCCGAACTAAAAAAAAAAATCATTCTCTCACTCTTCCAATCTATTTACCAATTCCCTTTACCCCTCAATTGCCAAATTTGATGAGTTGTCTATGTCTGATGTCTCCATACCCTTACTCAAAACCCTTTTTTTTACCCCATCCATTCAGCATTCTTCCATCACTCCATCGAAATTGTTCTCCCCAGCATCACCAATGCATATTAATGAGCTTACACAATGGTTTTTGTACAAGTAATGGAGAATAGATTTAGGACTTGATTAGACATTTTACAGTTGAGGCAACTGAAGTACAGATGTTGAGCAGCCTACATAAGATTGTGCAGGGAGTCAGATTCAGAGCAAGTATTTGATCCCAGATCCTCTGAATCAAAATCCAGAACCCCTACCACTCCATCATATTGTCTCCCAAGTGAGGTCTTTTCTTGGTTCTCTTTAGTCTTTATGCAGCTCTTGTAACTGTTAACCCCCAGCACCAATAAAAGTTATGGTCGCTTCTCCTTTGACTTTAGATCAAATTGGAAAAAGTGCCATGTAAATGTCAACTATTTGATTATGATGATCAAGAGACAACACATTTTCTTGAATTTCTTCATACATTCTCTGATGATAAGAAATAGATTTCCATTAATTTCTTTTTTTAATCAAATGTTTTATTAATTTCAAGTTTACATCATTCATTTCCACAAGATTTTGAGTTACAAATTTTCTCCTGTTTTTCCCTTACCGACCACTTCAAAATAGCGATTCCACTGGATATCGCCTCCTCCAATCTGCTCTCTCCCATATCTTCCCCCATACCCCCTTTGACTTTCCAGGATGGCACGATAAATCTCTATGTCCCAGTGCCTATATATCTTATTTCCCAGTTACATGTAAAATAATATTAATAATAGCATATATATACATATATATATATATATTTTAAAACATTTGATTTTAACACTTTGAATTCCAGATTCATTCCCTTCCTCCCTTGTCACCCACCCTTACTGGGAAGATAAGCAATTCAATATAGGTTGTACATGTTTAGCCATGAAAAACATTTCCATAGTGGATATATTATAAAACACTGACTATATTTCCCTCCCTCCTATCCCACCTCCCACTTGTTCTATTCTCTACTTTGATCCTGTTCCTTTTCAAAAGTGGGTGCTTCAAATTTCCCTCTCCCTCAGCCTGCCCTCCCTTCCATCATCCCCCCTCTTATCTCCTTCCCCCCTACTCTCCTGTAGGGTGAGATACCCTATTTAGTGTTTATGTCATTCCCTGTCTAAGCCAGATTCAATGAGAATAAGGTTGATCCATTCCCTTTTGCCATCCTGTTCTTCTACTCCATTGTAATGATTTTCCCTTGCCTCTTCTCTATCAGATAGTTTACTCCATTCTGTCTCTCCCCATCTTTCTCATTATATTCCTCTCTCATCTCTTAATTTCACCTTTTAAGTATCATCCCTTCCTATTTAATTGGTCCTGTGTCCTCTATCTATTTATACCTATACATATATATATATACAATTCACATATATATTCATATGCCCATATAGGCTCTTATATAGACATATATGTATGTGTACACACACACACACATATACATATATATGTGTGTATATATATATATATATATATATGTGTGTGTGTGTGTGTGTATATATTTGTTTGTTTTTTTGTTTGGAGGGCAACTGGGATTAAGTGACTTGCCCAAGTTCACATGACTAGTTTTGTTTATGTAAGTGTCTGTAGGCAGATTTCAACTCAGGTCTTCCTGACTCCAGGGCCGTTGTTCTATTCACTGAGTCACCTAGCTGCCCCTATATATACATTTCTATTCCCTTCAACTATTCTCATACTGAGAAAAGTTTCATAAGTTACAATTATTATTTTTCCATGTAGGAATGCACATAGTTCAACTTTGATAAGTTCCTTATGGTTTCTTTTCCCTGTTTACCTTCTTATAGCTTCTCTTGCTTCTTGTATCTAAATGTCAAATTTTCTATTCAGCTCTGGTTTTTTCAGCAAGAATGCTTGAAAGTCCTCTATTCCACTGAATGACCATATTTTCCCCTGAAACATGATACTCAGTTTTGCTGAGTAGGTGATTCTTCGTTTTAATCCCAGCTCCTTTGGCCTCTGGAATATCATATTCCAAGCCCTTCAATCCCTCAGTGTAGAAGCTGTCAGATCTTATGTTATCCTGATTGTATTTTCACAATATTCAAATTATTTCTTCCTGACTGCTTGTCTTTTGACTTTTTCTCCTTGATCTGGGAATTCCAGAAACTGGCTACAATATTCCTAGGAGTTTTCTTTTTGGATCTTTTTCTAGAGGTATTTAGTGGATACTTTCAACTTCTGGTTCTAAATATCAGGGCAATTTTCCTTGAGAATTTCTTGAAGGATGATTTCTAGGTTCTTTTTTTGATCATGGCTTTCAGATAGTCTGATAATTTTTAAATTATTTCTCCTGGATCTATTTTCCAGGACAGTGGTTTTTCCAATGAGATATTTCACATTGTCTTCTATTTTTTCATTTGTTTGGATCTGTTAATAGTATCTTGATTTCTCATAATGTCACTAGCTTCTATTTGCTCCAATCTAATTCTGAAGGAATTATTCTCTTCAGTGAGCTTTTGAGATTCTTTTTCGATGTGGCAAATTCAGCTTTTTAAGGCATTCTTTCCTCATTGCCTTTTTGAGCCTCTTTTGCCATTTCAGTTAGTCTATTTTTAAGGTGTTATTTTCTTAAATCAGGTTGTTGACACTCATTTCATAATTTTCTCGCATCATTCTCATTTCTCTTCCCAATTTTTCCTCCACTTTTCTTACTTGTTTTTAGAAATCCTTCTTAAGGTCCTTTATTGCCTGTAACCAGCTTGTAATTTTCTTGAATGCTTTTGGGGCAGGAGTTCTGACTTTACGGCCTTCCTCTTGTTCCATGCTTTGATCCTTTTTGTCCCCAAATTAGGAGTGTAAAGCTGGGTTCTTCTGCTTCCTTTGCTTTCCTCCTTTGCTCATGTTGCCACTCAATTACTTGACTTTTGGGTTTTTTGCCAGAGTAGGACTTTGCTTTGGGAAAGGGTGTAATGGGAATGTAAATTTTAAAGATCTTCACTGCCCCTAGGCTAAAGTGCACCTGGAGCCTGGGGTGGGAGGCTTGTTTTTCAGTAGACACTTCTTGATTGGCCAGTGAGTCAATAAGGTTGTTACATTCTCTGAGCCAGAAGAAGGCCATATAAGCCCTGATGTGTAGCTTTGTTTTGTTGCTCACTTTGAGAAATATTCTGTGATTTCATCAGATGAAACTCTGGGAAGTGGTTGTCCAGGGCCCCCTGGCTTTGAAACTCAGATGTTGATTTCGTATGGATGTAATGGTTGGACAGTTTGGAAATCTGTCTACTTGATCTGTTTCTCTGTCTTGATAATTCTGCCTGTATACTCTGAAGTTCGGGGTGCTGACCTTTTCCCCCTGAACTAGGTGAACGATACATATGTTTGACTGATTAAAGTAAGCTTGTTAACCCATTTTGAGTTGCTTTCCTTTATCAAAGCAGATCTAAGAACCTATGGTGGCAGCAACCCTGGGGACGCTGGGGTGCATGCTGCTACAAAATGGTGTCACAAACAGTACCTGCAGAGTGAAAAGAAAGTATGGGGACTGGGATAATTGTTTGTTTCCCAGTTGTGGTAGCTGCAACTCTGTGGAGCCATGGACCAGGAGAGAAGAATGGCATGCATGTAGACTTCGCTGAGCGGAGAGCAAGAATGGTGAGCTGCCTGCATCAGGACCTGGGCAGAAGCCAGGAGCGGCTGCCACCTGCGGGAGGAGAAGGTACCCAGGAATTCGGAATTTAGCCACAGGAAAAGATAAGAACTGAGCAGCAAAGCAGGGGCACTGAATGTGTTTCCTTGCTGCATCCCACAGTTTGGGACCCAGGGGGAGGATGGACTTGTGACCATGGTGGGTGGGATGAAGTGCCTGGGACCCTCAAGGACCCCACCTTGTTGGTTTTGTTGCCCAGCCTCCTCTCTGTACTTGGAAGCAGGGGCTGGAGCTGTGTGAGGGGAAGGCCACCCCCACTTCCACCCTAGAGAACTTTATTTGGACTCTTGTTTTGAATTGAAGTGGTAATGCAATGTACTTTGTGTTTGTTTAAGGCCCAGTGGCCACTTTGGTAAATTTAGTTATGGATCTTGGAAATGTGACCTAAGAAATGTTTAGTGCTAATTCAAAAGTAAATTTTCTATGGTATGGGCATGAAAGATCTTGGGGCTGTAATGGAAATGTAAATTTTAAAGATCTTCGCTGCCCCTAGGCTAAAGTGCACCTGGAGCCTGGGGTGGGAGGCTTGTTTTTCAGTAGATACTTCTTGATTGGCCAGTGAGTCAATAAGGTTGTTACATTCTCTGAGCCAGGAGAAGGCCATATAAACTCTGATGTGTAGCTTTGTTTTGGGGCTCACTTTGACAAATGTTCTGTGATTTGATCAGATGAAACTCTGGGAAGCCGTTGTGCACGGCCCCCTGGTTTTGAAACCCAGATGTTGATTTGGTATGGATGTAATGGTTGGACAGTTTGGAAATCTGTCTACTTGATCTGTTTCTCTGTCTTGATAATTCTGCCTGTATACTCTGACGTTCGGGGTGCTGACCTTTTTCCCCAGAACTAGGTGAACGATACATACGTTTGACTGATTAAAGTAAGCTTGTTAACCCATTTTGAGTTGCTTTCCTTTATCAAAGCAGAGCTAAGAACCTGTGGTGGCAGCAACCCTGTGGACGCTGGGGTGCTTACTGCTACACAGGGGAGCTTTCTCCCAATCACTGGGGTTTTCTCAGCTGCTGAAGGTATTAATTGGGTACCCTCTCTGAAGCCTCCATATACTCTGGCAAGCTGGTCACACACCCCAGGACCTCCACCCTAGAACACAATCGAGATCCAAGCAGGTTAAAGCAAGAGTGATGTCCCCTCAGACTGGTTTCTTGGTACCCCTACAATCTGCAGGCCAGGTGCTGAATCAACCACATGGCGGCAGCTACATGGCTGCTGTGTTTCAGCAACTTCTTCCTCCAGGAGATAAAGACCAGACCACACTCCCAAACTACCAGATCCCAAAGTTCACACTACACCGACCTCTCACTTTGTCCTTAGCATCTATGGGTTGATAATTTTGGAAACCACCACAACTGCTGGTGATCTGAAGTCCCTCCATCCTGCAGCTGGCTGTGGCCACCCTAAGGCTAAAACCTCAGGCTCGCATGGGGCTGGGCTTGGCTCCCAGCGTGCTTTGCTGGCCACTTCCTGCTGGCCTGTCGGGCTGTCCTCAGCAGGAGATTAGATTCTCTTTGTCATTTTGTGGGTTCTGTAGCTCCAAAGTTTGTTCAGAGTCACCTTTTACATGAATTGTAGAGTTGGAAGGCGGAGCCCCACGGTAATCTTGTTTCTACTCTGCTGTCTTGACCTCCATTCATTTCTTAATGTAGATTAAGCTTTACAATGTGTCGTGCATACTTTTTCTTTTTAAAAAGAGAGTGTGTTGTTTAATATTTACCAGCCTGTGACTGGAACCCTTCATTCATTTCTTGACTCAAAGTAGTTTAAGGGTAGAAAGGCTTGATTGATTGTTTTGATATCTAGACTTAACAAATTGGTTGAAATTTGTTATTAATGTAGATTAAGCTTTAAAATGTGCAATGCATACTTTTTTTTTAGAGAGGGCCTGTCATTTATTATTTGCCAGCATATAATTGGAACTCTTTAGGTATATACATGTATGGACATTACTTAATAAGGCTTGTTAGAGAAGATTAAATTTTGAAATATTTGAGCATGTTTATTTCTAAAACAATAGATGAAAAGTTTTTAATTGAGTCACCAATTTCTGAGCATTGCCTAAAATATGAGATTGATAATGATCAGGAAAACATACCAGTTTTCTATTAGGTGATGTGGCATCATGATACTTTAGTTGTAGTGTATATTGCATTTGATATGTAAGGTTCATCTATCTTCTGTCATCTTCTCTTAATACTTTTCTTATTTACTTTTTATGTCATAATTTAGGGGGTTCTCCCCCACCAAAGTATTTCCCTATCAGGGGTCTGGACTGACGCTGGAACTGAAATTCTTTATGCTGAAATCCTCCATTTCAGTGATAGACTGGATTTGCTGCTGTTTTTATACATATGCATGACTTGTGTCTCACTCTCCTAGTCACAAGAAGTTTCCCTGTGTTGTTATCTGATTTTATCCAACATCCAAAGCTTTTTCTAATTGATTAAGGAGTCATTCATGTATTTATAGGGAAAAAAATGCCATTTACTCAGTGATTAAATGATTCTGTGATTCAGTAAAAGAGATATTCACAACTGATAAAGGTATCTTACATTTGTCTTGTTTCCATTTTAAAAACCCAATCATATTTATTAATTGAATAATTAATTACTATTTCATAGAGCTATTGTGAAGAAAACTCTATCTTAAAATGTTATATAAGTTTGAGTTACTGTAATTAATTTCATAAAGACAAAGTCTTTTCTAGGGGCAGCTAGGTTGTGCAGTAGATAGAGCTCTGGGTTTGGAGTCAGGAGGACCACAGTTCAAACCCAACCCAAACATTAACTAGTTATGTGACCCTGGATAAGTCATTTAAACCTCTTTGCCTCAGTTCCTCATTTGTAAAATGATCTGGAGAAAGAAATGGCAAAAACTCCGGTATTTTTGCCAAGAAAACCCAAATGGGTTCACAAAGCACTGGATTTAATGGAAATGACTGAACAACAAAGTTCTTTTCTGTTGACAGTGAGCCCATGAAATTGGACACAATTCAATCTATGTGAGAAAGAAGTGAAGAGCAACATACAAGTTGACCTTGAAATATTCTGTTTTGTTATATTTTTTAAATAAAACTTATTTTTTCATACAAAATTAAACAAAATGAAATTTTCTCTCCCTCCCTCCTCCTCCCCCATGATAGAAAAAAAGTTTCGCAAATATTATTGTAATAAACATGTATAATCAACCAAAATATACATTCACAGTGGTCATTTCTAAAAATATATGTCTCATCCTGTACTCTGGGTCCATTATTTCTCTTTCTGGAGGTAGGTAGCATATTCCAGAATCTATCCTCCATAATTGTAGTCTGCAATTTTTTTGATACAGTTCTTAAGTCTTTCGAAGTATTTTTTTCTTTACAATGTTGTTGTTATTGTGTAAATTGTTCTCTTATCTGTGCTCATTATACTCCTACTGATAGGGTCCCTTCCCACTTTTATTTTTTTTCCTTTATTTCCATTGATTTTCTTTATCTACTGTTACCCCAGATGAATTTTATTAGTTTTTCTAATTCTATAAACTAGTGGCATGATACTGAATAATTAAATTAAATTAGGTAGTATTGTCATTTTTATTATATTAGATCAGCCTAACCATGAACAAGTAATATTTCTCCTATTATATGTCACCTTTTTTTCTGTAAAGGATGTTTTATATTTGTATCCATGTAGTTCCTGTGTGTGTCTTGGCAAGTAGACTCCCAGTGTTTTATTGATTTTGTAGTTATTTTAAATAGAATTTGTATTTGTATTTATTTCTGCAGTTCTATTGACAGCATGCAGAAACACTTATGATTTATATGTATTTAGTTTATATCCTGAAACTTTATTTTTATTAAGTTTTGTTTTTATTCATTGAATTTTAGCTAACTTTTTAAGGTTCTCTTAATCAACTGTCATGTCTTTTCCAAAGGTTGATAATTTTGTTTACTATTTGCATATGCTTTTTATCTATTTATTTGTTATTGTTGTTTTTTAATATAGTTCACACTTCTAAAACACATATTCAAATTGTAGTGTTCATAATGACATACCTGCTCCATTCTTAATCATATTGGGACTGCATTTTTGAATTTTATTAGAAATATATTCCAATTTTATGAAATGCTGACTTTTGGTTTTACATAGATACTACTTATGTAAGAAAAATTTCCATTTAGTCCCATATTTTCTAGTGCTAGTTAAGGAACGAATGCTATATCTTTTTTGAAAAAAAAAACTTTTTGTATATCTATTTATATGATCAAATAATTGTTGATGTTCTTGTTAACAATTTTTAAAAGAAATTTAGATGCAAGATTTCAAATGTGATCAAGACCCTTTCAGTCCCATATACGGTCTGCAATTTCTGTATTTGTGGGTTCCCTTTATATCAATATTCATTAATTGACAGAACTGGAGAGAACATTAGACATATTTAGTACAAACTTCTTTCAGTATAGAGGAAATTCAGGTCCCCAAAAATGAATTGGCTCATTCAAGTTCCCAAATTCATAAGTGGGTAAATCTAGGACCAAAATCTACAACTCTTGACTCCAACTCAGACACTTTTCATTATTTCCTTTCCCACTATATAACTTTGTACCACTAAGATAGATCTCAATAAGGCAAAGCCAAAATGGCAGACAAAAACTGAACTATCCACAGTTTCCCTTGGAAACACATTAAATCGAGCCTCTAAATGGATTCTATAATGACAGAACCCACAAAAAGATGGAGTGACATGATTTTCCACCTGAAGATAACTTGAATGAACTTCAAGAAAGGTCTGACTCATTTGGGTAAAAGGGGAATGCAATCTATCTCAGACAGTGTTTGGGCAAGCCAGCAGGAGGCTCTAAGCTACAGCACAGATCATCAGCTGAGGCCTGTCAATCTTGGTTCAACATTGTAGTGGCACAAAAGGCCAGTTGTGAAGCCTCCAGCCCCGGCACAGCAAGCAAACTACCAGATCCAGAATCCAAAGGACAAAAGGAATCACTGGGCTAGGCCACTGCAGTACAGCAAGCAAGCCCCAAGCACCCAAGGCCCCGATACACAAAACAGTGACCAGGCCCCTGCCCAGCACAAGAAGCTTGGGACAGTACATCTTGTGCCTCAAGAGCAGAGCTCAACTTTCAAAAACAAACAAACAAAAAAACAAAAACAAAAAGAGGCATGACCATACAAAGCTATTATGTCAACAGGGAAGACCAAAACACAAACTCAAAAGAGGACAACAATATCAAAATGCCTACATGTGATATCTCAAAGTGTACACATCAGGGCTTATATAGCCTTCTCCTGGCTCAGAGAATGTTAACAACCTTATTGACTCACTGGCCAATCAAGAAGTATCTACTGAAAAACAAGCCTCCCACCCCAGGCTTCAGGTGCACTTTAGCTTAGGGGCAGGGAAGATCTTTAAATTTACATTTCCATTACATCTGGCCACTGCTAGCTGCCTATATGCCCAGAGCTAAGTTGAAGCATGTGGAAGTCTGGCCACTGAACGTCGCCTGTTTGCTCAGAGCTATGGTGAAGCAAGTGGAGGTCCTCAGTGCTGAAGTCTGTCCGTCCCCCTGATTATATGGAGGGACATCCTGATCTTGGAGTTTGCCTGCCCCACTACACTGGGGCTCAGGATATACTGACTTGCTCAGGTGGAACTTTCTGCTGGCTCGCTAGGACACTTCCTGTGCTGGACTATGTTCCTTCTTTGCCCAAGTGAGACAAAAATTTTGTTTCTTGGGCTCAAATATTGTTTTCCCCTGTCCTTTTGCTGGTTATGTTCTTCCAGGATTTTTCCTGGTTGCTTTTATATGGTTGTTTGAACTTACTCTACCTTTTTGGTTCCTCAAAGTTGTTTAAGGGCCAAAATTTACTTAATAGAGCCAGAAAAAATAATAACAAAATGCATTTGGGAGAAAAATAGATCAAGAATATAAAATATAGGGGCAGCCAGGTAGCACAGCAAGTAAGAGCACCGGCTCCAGTGTTGAGAAGACCTGGAGATCAAATTCCGGGCTCAGATACTTAGCACCCACGCAGAAACACCTGGCCGTGTAACCTTGAGCAAGTTACTTAACCCCGATTGCTCAAAAATAAAAAAAAAAAGAAGAATACAAAATATAAGTCAACCCCAAAAGACTCATGATGGAGAGAGATGTCTACATCCAGAGGAGAATTAGAAAGAATTGAGTTTGAATCCAGATAGAAGCAAACTACCTGATCTTTTTATTTTTCTTATTTGGTTTTGTTTCCTCTTTCCCATTGTTCATTCCATCTGATACAATCCTTCTTTATGACCTGACTAATGTCCAATGTGAAAGTATTTGTAGATCCTATACTTGATTGTATGCCATCGTGGGGAGGGGAGGGAGGGAGAAAGAATTTGAAACTGAAGAAATTGTGGAACTGAATCTTGTAAACTAAAAGTAAACAAGCAAATTAATAAAGACCAATTTTTTTTAAAAAAGGATATAAAATAAATTAATGAAAAATTAAAAGGAAAGTGACCTAGCTATACCAGATCTAAAACGATATTATAAAGTGAAAACAATCAAACTATTTGCTACTGGCTAAGAAATAGAGTGATAGATCAGTGGAATAGGTTAGGTGAACAAGATACATTTCTAAATGACTCTAGTAATCTACTGTTCAATAAAAAAAAATAAAAACAAAGACTCGAGCTTCTGAACTAAGAACTCACTATTTGACAAAAAATGCTGGAAAAAACTGGAAAACAACATGGCAGAAACTAACATCTCACATTCTATACCAAGATAAGGTCCAAATGGGCATATGATTTAGATATAAATGATGATACCATAAGCAAATTAGGAGAGCAAGGAATAGTTTACCTGTCAGACTTATGGAGAATAGAAGAATTTATGACCAAAAAAGAGATAGAGAAAATTAGGAAATGCAAAATGGGTATTTTTGATTACATTGAATTAAAAAATATTTGGCACAAACAAAACCAGTACAACCAAGATTAGAAGGAAAGCAGAAAGCTGGGAAATAATCTTTATAAGTATCTCTGATAAAGGCCTCATTTCTCAAATATTTAGACAACTGAGTCAAATTTATAAGAGTATGTCATTTCCCAATTAAGAAAAAGTCAATGAATATCAACAGACAGTATTCAGATGAAGAAATTAAAGCTTTCTACAATCATATGTAAACATGCTCTAAATCACTGTTGATAGGGGCAGCTAGGTGGCACAGTAAATAGAGCACCAGCCCTGGAGTCAGGAGGACCTGAGTTCAAATCTGGCCTCAGACACTTAACACAAAAAATAGCTGTGTGAACTTGGGCAAGTCACTTAACCCCAACTGTCCTCTAAAAAGCAAAAACAAAAAATAAAAAAAAATAAACAGACAAAAAAAACTAAATCACTGTTGATTAAAGAAGTGCAAATTAAAACAATTCTGAGGTACTAATTCATACCTATCAGATTGACTATTATGACAGAAAAGGAAAATGATAACTATTGGAGAAGATGTGGGAAAATTGGGATATTAATGCATTGCTGATATTGTGAACTGATCTAATCATTCTGGAGAGTAATTTGGAATTATGTCAAAAGGATTATAAAACTATCCTTACGCTTTGATCCAGCACTACTAGGTCTGTATCCCAAAGAGATAAAAAAAAAGGGGGGGGGAGGACCCACATGGACAAAAATATTTATAGCAGCTCTTTTTGAGGCGGCAAAAAAATGGAAATTATGGGGATGCCCATCAATTGGGGAATGGCTGAACAACTTGTGATATATGACTACAATGGAATACTATTGTACTATAAGAAATGATGAGCAGGCAGATTTCAGAAAAATCTGGAAAGACTTACATGAACTCATGCTGAGTGCAGTGCGCAGAACCAGAAGAACATTGTACATAGTAAAAATAGCATTGTGTGATGATAGAAGATCATAGATTTTCTCATCAATAAAATGATAGAGACAATTCCAAAAGACTCACGATGAAACATGCTATTCACATCCAGAGAAAATATTCTGGAATCTGAATGCAGATTGAAGCATACTATTTTCACTTTTTTTTTCTTTCTCATTTTTTTCCCTTTTGTTATAATTCTTCTTTTACAACATGAATAACATGGAAATATGTTTAATATGATTGATTAATCAATTAATTAAAATATTTGATTAATATTATATATATATATATATATATATATATATATATATATATATATAGTCTATATCACATTGCTTGCTGTCTTGGCGAGGGAGGAGATTATGTGGAGAGGGAAAAAAAAATTTGGAACTCAAAATCCTACAAAATTGAATGTTTAAATCTATCTTTATATGTGGTTGGAAAAAAATATTAAGTGACTCCCCCAAAAAATAAAAAGAAAAACATCACAATAACACAGTTATTACTGGGTAGAGTCTGCATTAGGTTTAATAAGATTTCAAGCTCCTTGGGTAAACTCCTGTGGAAGTTATGTGGAAGGACATTAACAAGAGATACATAATAAGAGAGAATGATTGAGTTGAGAACTGAATGGTTGGAGAAGGAATGCACATCCTTGAATTGATACCTTTAAGACTCAAAACATAGGCTGTCCTTGACATTAGGAAATTCATTTCTGTCTACTCTACTTCATATTAAGAAGTTCCAGTATTTAGAGATTTCATCCTTGAACATCTGTAGAACTCAGTTATTCAAAAGGAGTCTTCCACCAATGGTCCTGGGGAATATGAAAATTTTATTGTGGTTTCCTAATCCATATGCATTTTTAATATAGACAGTTTTTAATGTATGGGTTATATTCAGTACATTTAATATTGCAAGCTCACTTCCCAACACCATCTAGCTTCTTTTTCTATCACCACCAGTGTTTTTATGCCATGGGAATACAAATTCATTTTAATATTCACTTAAGCAAACTATGCATAATTTAGAACTCAAGTATAGCTTTGCAATAGGGGGAAATCAGTTATTGCATTATACGGTGTCGCAGCAAGCACCCTAGCATACGCAGGATGTCTGCTAGCACAGGTTCTTGATCTGCTTTTCTAAAGAAAAGCAACTCAAAAAGGGTTAACAATCTTACTTTAATCAATCAAACATATTTCATTTACCTAGTTCAGGGGGAAAAAAATCAGCATCCTGAACTTCAGAGAGTACAAACAGAAATTACAAAAGAAAACAACACAATTCACCAGACAGGGCTTCTAGCTTTCTGCTATTATATCCATACCTAGTTAGTCACCAGAGAGAGAAGCACCAACATCTAGGTTTTCAAAGCTGGCTCAGCAGCTGCCCAGAGTCTCATCTGGTCAAATCACACAACTCTTCCCAACAGTGAGCCCCAAAGCAAAGCCTCTCATCAGAGATACATAGTCTTCTTCTTGGTCAGAGAACATCACAACCCTCATTAACCACTTGACTACAAAGTAACAAAAGTTGTGCCTTCCTGAAAACAAGCCTCCCACCACAGGCTCCAGGTGAGAACATGCAGCCTATTAGGGTGCAGAGTATGTTTTTAAATCAGGAAAGGTCTTTAAATTCAACTTAGGCTTATTAAGGGGCAGGAAAGATCTTCAAATTCCCATTCCCACTGAATATGGTGAAGTATCAGGAATTTAGGGTGATATGAGTTATTTAGGATTGTCCATATTATTGCTCACTTTATTGATATCAAGGTATTTTCTATGCTTCTTGAAATTAAGATGGCATTAGAAGCAGAATTTTTGGAAAAAAATTTTTTTCTCTAAACATAAATTTGAATGTCAGGTAGGTCATTATGTTTTAATTTTACAGTATGTTACATATTCCTCCAGGTTTTTGTTCTTTTTATATTATTTCTATAGCTTTGGTGCCTTAAATAAGTAGCCAAGATTTATGTTTTCACTCCTCTGCTGATCTACAAATTATTTAAAGTTCAAATCCTAAAACCTTTTGTGTGTGCATCTCAGTCATTTTTGTCTTCCAGACACTCACCCGGGATAGCCAAAACACATTCTCAATTGCAAGAAAAAGGCTTCCAAGTTTTTCAACTACAAAAATATTTTTCTACTTCTGTTGTTTTTTCTGGCACCACTTTTTTTTTCTTAATGATTCTAATTTCTAAAATCATAAGCCTCATAAGCAGGGAGAGCTAATTAGTAAAGAGGCTGAAATACTGGGTGGGTGGCCTTGGAACACAGTTTCAAAGCAGTATTTAGATTCACCTCTTTATTTTTCTCTTAAAATTAAAACAATTTTAAAAGTGCTGATAATTATCTACATAAAGAACCTAACTTGTAGTTATTATTCTGTTCTAGCAACATAACCAGTAATGTGGTTGCTACAATTTATCTTCTTTATAACCCCTTCTCATTTTCATAATCCTATGCTTAATATATATATAATTTACATAAACCTATACAATGAAAAGGCTTAAAGGGATCTCAGAGACCACTCAGTCAACATACCACATTTTTCCCAATGAGAAAACTGACTGTAAGAACTTAAGTTATCATTCTCTTAAGATAATGCAGATAGTAAGTTTATGGTATGTTGGAAAACAAAATAAAGCCACTATATGTAGGAGTCATGTAGTCATGTAGGAGTCATTACCACTTGTGTGACAACAAATTTAGCTTATAGTTTCCATACATATAAAATGAGAGGATTGAATTAGATGATCCCTGAGGCATTCCAGCTGTAGGTTTGTAATCCTGACCCTTACTCTTGTGCTCTTACTTTCCTTTATCCCTGTTGTGAAAACCAGATGAATTCTAAGCATCTTGCTCTGGATCAACCATGTTTCCTAAAAAGAAGACACTGATTGATGCAGAGAATACAAGGATAAAATGAGACACATCCCTAGATCCTAGTAGTTTAAAGTCAAATCCAAGAATAAAACATACACATAAGTTCTATCCATTCATTCACTCATAAATTAAATATATTAATATGCATGTAGTTATATAAATATTTAATATTAAAATTAATTTGTTTTGTGTTGTAATGTACAAAGATAATATAATATACAAAGATAATAATATGGGTATTCACATACACATATTACAACATATATTTTATAATATACACACATGAACCATATAACATATACATACATATTGTGTGTATGATATGCATACACATATATACATATATGTATGTGCCCATGTTCTTGTATGTATTTGTATATATAAATACACATGCCTATATTATATACACATGTGTATATGCACATATGCATATGCATGCATGTGTATGTGCATACAGCTGGGTTCTGATTAGTATATAAAAAGAATTCCCCTAAGGATTCACATAATATGAATTCACATGGAGTTATATAAGCAATTAACATATTTTCATAGTTATAACTTTGAAAAGTGTGAATTCTAATGCATCTAACTTCTTCAGTATGTTCATTATTCTCACCGATCCAGAGTTAGATGTATCTGCTTTGTTCAACTGTATTAAGTAGTATGAAGAAATTTTTAAAAAAGGCTGAATAAAATTTTCATATCATTAGTTCATAAGAGAAATAAGGCATGCACATAAATATTTACAGTGCAAGCAATATTTGAAAATCAGTTGATAAACTACTTGACTTCATTCCTCAAATCCCTGTGCAAATTTCTTCTCCCCCTTAACAACTTCCTTCCCAGTCCGGAGAGACATCCATCACAGACTCCATCTGGCTAATTTTTGACTCCTTCCCTGATACCAGTTTCAAGATCCAATAGATCCATGCTACACCTCTGATTGGAAAATGGAGAGATCCTCCCAGAATTTATCTTTAAAGAGCGAGCCCATGCCATCATCTCTTCATTTTCCTCCTAGCTACATTCCTCTGAACTTTTCTATTATACTCCTGAATCAGGCACTTTTCCACTCATGCTCTGGATTTCCAGATTCTTCTCAAGTATTGTGTTCCCACTTTAGATTATAAGTTTCTTGAGGGCAGGAAAAATAAATTAAAATTTAATATTTTACAATATTATTATATAATTATATAATATTATAATAATTAAATAAGTAAAAAATTAAAAATAAATTAAAAAATATTATTCATATTTGTAGCACATCACAATTACTAGTATATAATAAAGACATAATAAATGTTTTTTGACAGATTGACCTCAATTATGTCTCTATTTGTCCTTACTAGTTGCCTTCCCATTCTTTTAGAGCCTTATGCTCTGAGGCCCCATTTTCTTGATTAATGACTTTTACACTGGACCTACTGTAGAAGGGTTGCAGCTATGCTATACCTCAAGTCACTCTATAGATTTCATCCTTTCTTGACAGCTAGTTTGCATGCAGTAACCTTACTCCCAGATGACTTCCAACTCCTCTTTATGTACTGTATAACCCTTTTAGAATTTAAGCTCTTTTCAACCTCATTAATTTGCATTTGTGACCTTGATACTTAACACAGTGCCTGGCAAATGACAAGTGTTCATCAGTGCTCTATCTATAATTTTAAGGCCCTTCTAATATATAAAAATTATATTAGGTGATGTGGATACAATGACAAAAATAAAATAGTCTCTGCCCTCAAAAAACTTATATTCTAATAATGAAGAAAACATGTCCACATAGAAGTATAGAAAAATAAATATGCACACAATGCATTCAAAATTAATGCATATAAATTTGAAGAGCGAGGCATTAGCTATTGAGTGGTGAAGAATAATCTCCTTGAGGAGCTCATCTGAGTTGACTTGGAAGGAATTAGGGCTTCTTAAATGCAACAATAGTGAGGAATTTCATTCCAAACATGGGGAGCTGCATGAGTATGACATGAAGATGGGAGATGGAGTGTCACATATGAGAAATAGCAAGAAGGTCAGTTTGGCTCAAGTGAAGTATGTGCAGAGGGATATTTTATAAAATAAGACTAAGAAGGTAGAACAAAGTCATATGAAGAATTTAAAATGTCAACCAATAGAGGTTTTGCTTGATCCTAAAGGTCACATGGAGCCACTGTAGCTTGTTAAGTATGGTCAGATCTGCAGTTTTCACTTTTCCCTGTGAATCCTATAAAAAGAATGTTGATACATAAATGAATATATGAGAGATATAAACCAAGTGGTTTAGGGAAGGCATGTAATTAACAGTTCGAGGATTATAGAAGTGATTCAGAAGATGAATTCTCAGGATGGTGATAAGGACTTAAAGTAAATAAACACATTAGCTATAAACAGTGATGTCCCTATTCAGATAAGGCTGCATATATTTGCAATACACTTAGTCGGTACTTTTTTATGACTCTCTCCAGCAATCCTTGGCAACCTGGGACAATCCTGAGGAAATTAGGCGGCTGGAATTAACCAAGACTGAGGATTGGTAAGGTTAGGATAACAGAAGGAGGGTGAAAAGGGAGACAAAGAATCTAGAGTACTAGAGAAGGAAACATGGAAATGAAAGACATTGCAGTACAACCTGAGCAGCAGATATGGGAAATCCAAAGAGGACTAATGAACTGGGAAAAGGGAGAAAAGTACAGGAAATCAAAATCATAATAAGGTTGAAGAGAAGGTTCACTAAGTCTAATAAAATAGGATGATGATTAAATGGATCATGCTTGTAAAGAGGAGAAATTCAGTTATCCTAGAAGTGGACCACTTCCAAATGATATGTTATCATGGTGACAGAAATGGTGTGACATTGTAGTCCTGGATATGGGGTCCTTAGAGAGGATTTATAGACATAAAAGATAGTGATAGGCGATAGAGACAGTTCATTCAAAGGGAAACTTATGGCCTTCATAGTAAGGAAAAGCATTTATTTTATAGCTACTATATCCTTTTTCACACTGAAGTTGTGTATGTAGTATTTGTATACTTAAAATCATACTCATACACTCAAATATACTCATAGGCAAGGACCCTAGAATACCAAGGATGGCTGCTAGCACAAGTTCTTTGATCTGCTTTTCTAAAGAAAAGCAACTCAAAAAGGTTGCTTTAATCAAACATATATATTATTTACTTAGTCCAAGGGGAAAAGTTAGCACCCTGAACTTCAGAGAAAATATAAACAAATTACAAGCAGACAAAAAATATAGACAGAGAAAATAACACAATTCAATAGGCCAACAGAGAGAAATTTCTAGCTGCCCGACCTTTACATACATACATAGTTACCAGAGAGAGAAGCACCAATATCTGGGTTGTCAAAGCCAGGGGATTTCAATGACTACCCAGAGACTCATATGGCCAAATCACACAACTCTTCCCATAAGCAAGACCCAAAGCAAAACCTTACCTCAGGTGAAGGATCAGTCTATTAAGAAGACTCTTGGGGTGACCAGGTAGCACAGTGAGTAAGAGCACTGGCCCCCGTGTCTGTATGGCCTGGGAATTGAATCCGGGCTCAGACACTTAGCACTCACCCAGAAACACCTGGCTGTGTAACCTTGAGCAAGTTACTTAATCCCAATTGCTTAGGGGCGGCCAGGTGGCTCAGCAAGTAAGAGCACCGGCCCCAGTGTTGGGATGACCTGGGGATCTAATCCGGGCTCAGATACTTAGCACCACACCCAGAAATAACTGGCCGTGTAACCTTGACCAAGTTACTTAACCCCAATTGCTTAAAAAAAAAGAAGAAAAAGAAGACTCTGGCAAGAATCTTGCTGGAAATGACTAAGAGAGAGACCCGTCTCCTATTATGGTCACAGGAAAACTTACTTCCTTTGCCTTTATAAAGATAGACAATGGAGGCATCCTTGCCAGTAGACATTCAAGAGACACTGAAAATCTCAATGGGTAGTTGACAAAAAAAAAATCCCACTTGGTAGTCACACTTAGTATGGCTTTTTCTTTTCCCCATTTTCAAACTTGAGGATTCATCAGTATTGAGCTGGAGAAGAAAATTGCCTATATATTCAACAATAAAAAAATTCTCACCAAAGAAGAAGAAGCACTGCCAAGGAATTACTATTTATATATAAATCTACTTCCCAGGTATGTACCCAAGTATTCAAGTTCACATGCTTAACTCTGGTTCTAGTGGAAATTTGAATTAAGGGGCTAGAGATTCAATCCTAGTTCCATATACTTGGGTTCAAGGCAAATTTCTATTACATATTGACTTTGTAAACTTAAGTAAGTATCTCAACTTCAACATGCCTCAGGCTACTCTAAGACCATTGTTCCTCCTTTGTTCTCAAAGGAGACCAATGAAATCAGGAGGCTGATATCTCTATCTTCAAGTGAATTGTATTTAAATGGGACAGAGCTGTGCAAAGTCATCCTCTGAGTTTTTCTTGGCAAAGAGACTGAAGTGATTTTTTCATTTCCTTATTGTTCAATTAACAGATGAGGAAACTAAGGCAAACAGTGTTAAGTGACTTGCCCAGAGTCACATAGCTAGTATAATGTCTACAACTGGAATTTTATTCATTTCTGACTCCAGGTCTAGTATTCTCTCTGCTATGGTACCTGGCTGATGAGATTTTATTTGGGAAATCAAAGGTAGAGATGAGGGAAAACATTCCAGGCATGAGGGATAGCTAGAGAAAATCACCAGAGCCAAGGGATGGAATGTCTTTTCCATCTAATAGCATTGATGCCAGTGTCTCTGGATCAAAGAGTACATGGTGGGAAGAAAAGTGTAAGAAGACTGAAAATGGAAAAAAGGGAGTAAGATTATAAAATACTTTGAACAACAGAGATCTTTTAAATTTGATCCTGGAAATCCTATTTTAATCTCATGATACTGTGAGATAGATGCCATTATTATTCCCATTTTAGAGTTGAGGAAACTAAGGCAGATAGAAGGAAAATTTGTATCACAGAACTGGTACTTACTAGAGGTTGGGTTTCAACTTATCTTCCTGACTCCAGGCCTAACTCTCTATCAGATATGCCACCTAACTGCCTACAGAAAAAGAAAAACAGCCCCTGCCTTCAAGTATCTTGCAATCTAATAGAAGAAGACAACACACAAAAGAAACCTAAAAAGAGAGTAGAGGAAGAGGAAAGTTACCCTGTGCTAAGGCATGGTGGAGAAGTCAAAAAAGTTCAAAATGAGTGCCTTTGCATTCCCTCACCATTTGTCTTACCTCTATGTCCATTTGCCATTGTCAACTAACCTACAAATGTACTCCTAGGACTTGATGTAATCTGGTAACTGAATGCTTTGTGATTATGGGACTTTCCATCTGTCTTACAGTTAAAACATTTATTTAGTGTTTCTCAAATAGAATAAGAATTCCTTATAAGCTGTAGCTGTGTCATTTTTTTTCCTCTATTTTTTCCAAGGTCTGTGAAAAGCACAGATTAAGTTCTTAATAGAACACACACACACACACACACACACACACACACACACACTCCAGTGCTTAGCACCGTGTCTGGTACATAGTAGGGGTTTAATTAATGCTTGTTGACTTGAGAACTTCTCATGTGAGCTTCACAAGAGCCCTTCGTAGTAAGTTACATTCATTTCCACAATCATTTTATAGATGAGGAAAATGAGTCAGAGAAGTTAAATGCCTTGCCTTATATCACAGTACTAGTAAATGGTCAACAACATGAAACTATTCTCTTTTTTCTATTTTTTTCAACAATATAAAACTATTCTTTTTTTCCCTATGATATATCATATGGTGTATCTCAATGATGTTAATAAAAATCATCCCACATGTTTTACTGAAATCATAAACATCTTCCCCCCTCTCATTCACAGCAAGGAATTATTGAACCTAAGGAAAAAAATCAGTAAGACAAAACTCAGCTGAAACATTTCAGAATTTTAAACATTCTTGAAGACTTGTAGAGAGAATATTTGTTTTCTTTTAGCAATACACTACTTTGTGCTTCTTATGGAAATCTTCTTGGCCTGAAAAGTCATTCTTCCAAATTAACATCCTGATGAGTAAAGTGGAAATGATTCAAGTGGGGATTAAATTTTCAATTAAAGTACAAGTGGTTCTTGAAATTTCTGCAAAGTGCTTTGGCAAAACACTCTGGTTTTGACCAAACTTGAAACAACTGAAAACATTAGGCTGTTTTCTGCAAATCCTAAATTTTGACGGACAGCTAGGAGACATAGTGACTAGAGGTCTAGATTTGGAGACAAGAAGACCTGAGTTGAAAATCTCCTCGTGATCTTTCTATTTGTTTGACTCTGGGTAAATCACAAAATCCTAAGCATTGGGTATTTCATTTATTATATGAGGAAAGGAGATTTAATAGCCTCTGAGATCTCTTCTTGTTCTAAGTCTATGAATTTTATTTAACTAATATTCCAACTTTATTTAATAGATAAAATTATTTCTTTTAAAGTCAGGGTTATTTGAGATTATTGATTTGAAACTTTTTGTTTTCTTTCTGGAGGAGGCAAAAAAGGAAGCAGGATGCTTATTGGCTTTGGGGAAAATATAGTTATCTACTCTTTAAAAAAAAAAAAACTTGGAATTTTCCTCCCAAGAAAAGGGTGTGTAGTGTATGCTTATCATGTGTCAATTGTTAAGTTCAAAGTGAGCTACCTGAGACGTTAGGTGATGAAAAGACTCAGTATTTTAAATGGCATGCACAATGTGAGCTCATGAATCCTAGTTCGTCACAGTCTTCTTCATCTTCAAGGAATCTGAGGTTAGTGACAGGTCTTACAGATAATTCGTTAAAATTAGGAAATTGTCAGGAAAACTGAAGCAGAGGGAAGGTATCTCTTTTGTAAAGTTGTCCTCAGTTCGAGAGCAGGCATTTGGGTTTCTTTCTATTCTCCTTTCTGGCTCGGTTGGAAGAAAATTTTACCACTAAGGAAACCTGATTTTATGCATGTTTGCCTTAATTTAAATGGGGTTCTCAATACCACAGTAGCCTGTTTAGTTTGGCTGTGAATAATGTGAAACAGATAGCTTTCATTTTATTTCAAGCTCAAATTTATAATGTTTTCTTAGTAGCTCTTTTTTAGCACAAGAGATATTTTGAATTCTAGAACCCCAGCTTCAAACATTCTTGCTTGTTCATTTTTAACATACTTTCTGGAATATGTGAAAAAGGCAGGATGTCTAATTCAAATGCAAACTCTCAAAAAAGACAAGGGAAATAAATATCAAACAAGTAGAGCTGTCTAACTCAAATTTAGTGCTGTCTAACTCAGATTTAATGTTTCACATTGGAGAAAACCTAAAGGGAGAAGGGGAGGGGGGTGGGGGAGTGAGGGAGCCACAAAAATATGCTTTTAAACTCAGAGGCAAGCATAGAATATAAATGTCATTTGAACATTGGATGAAATTGGAATTGTTTTTAATGTTTGCTGGTGAATGGGGATTGGGAATTGGACAAATCTATTTTTCAAAAAAATTCTATCTTAATTATGTGAATTGGGGATATGATGAAAATATATCTTTCTTATATTCTCTTTTGTTTTTTAGTAGTCTTTGTGTTATTTCAAAACTTCTACCATGTGTCAAGGTGGTGTATTAGATTCAGCCCATAAAGTAAGAAGTGGTTTCTATAAGAAATGTACATATATGGTTTTAGTGTTGGAGGGGTATCAAAAAAGAGACACCATTTTTATCCTTCCAAAACATAGTGGTAAAGGATGTTTCAGGATCTGATTGATCAATTCATTCATTCATTCATTGATAAACTCATGCAATCAACATTTATTAAATGCTTACTATTTAGCAGGCACTGTGCTAACTAAACTGTTGGGATGCAATGAATATCAAAAACAGTCCCTTGACTTAAGGCATTCACATTTAAAATAGCAAGGTAAATACAGAGTATACTAAAAGTAATCTCACTAGCAGCTGGGGAGTCCAGTAAAGGGGTCTACAGCAGAAGACTGGATTTGAGTTGAATCATGAAGGAGGCCAGGATACTAAGAGTCAGAGGTCAGGAGGAAAAGCATTCCAGGTACAGAGACAGGAGATGCATTCTTTCTGGTGTGGTGTGTGTGTGTGTGTGTGTGTGTGTGTGTGTGTGTGTGTGTGTGTGTAACAGAAAGTAGATACTAGTGTGCTTAGATTATAGAATGAGCAGATGAGAGTAAATTAGAAATTTAGGATGGGTCCAGGCTGTGAAGAATTTTAAATTACAAAATAAGTTCTATTTGAACCTTCAAGTAATAGGGAAGTGTTTTGATTTCTTGAATTGGGGGTGGGGGGGGCGGTTGGTGGGGTTTGTATAAAATGAATAGTCCTACACTAGGAAAATCTCTGTTAGCTTAATGGAGAATGGATTGGAGTGGGGAAAAGCATGGAATAAAGAAGTCAATTAGAAAGCTATGCAATATTCCAGGATCTGTAACTACAGAGAATGGGACATGTACATATATATGTGAGATATGTCATAAAGGTAGAAATGACAAGGTTTTGTAGCAAATTGAATATAAGGAGTGATAGTGAGCAGTTGAGGATGGTACTAAGAGAAATGATTATTAAATTACCAATTATTGGGAAATCCAGGTTTGCTTGCTTTTTTCCTCTTCCTGGATCCTCATTCTCTACTAGACCAAGCCAGGATCTGTAGGACATTATTGTTGGTTTCAATTTATTTATTGACTTTTAGTTTAAAATATTCAATTCCAGAAACTTTTAAGTTTTAAATTTTTCCCCCTTCTTCTCCTCCCCCCTCTCCAAGACAATGTGAAATAATCTGATATAGACTCTATATATACATTTATATTAAACATATTTTTATTAGTCATGTTGCAAAGATGAATTATAACCAATGTAATGAACCACAAGAAAGAATAAATGAAATGAAAAAAAAAGAAAGACAATAAATAGTATACCTTAATCTGTATTCAGACTCTATAGTTCTTTCTCTGGGTGTGGATAGCATTTTCCATCATGAGTCTTTTGGAGTTGTCTTAGAACCTTGCATTGCTGAGAAGAGCCAAATCTGTCAAAGTCAGTCATTGCACAATGTGGCTATAACTGTGTACAATATTCTCATTCTTCTGCTTCCCTTGCTCAGCATCAGTTCATATTTTCCAGGTTTTTCTGAAGTCTACCTACTCATCATTACTTACAGCACAATATTATCCCATTACATTCATATACAACAACTTGTTCAGCCATTCCACAATTGATGGGCATCCCCTCCATTTCCAGTTCTTTGCCACCAGAAAAAGAGGTGGTAATAAATTTTGCACATGTGTGTCCCTTTCCTATTTGTATGATCTCTTTGGGATACAGCCCTAGAAGAGGTAATGCTCAGTAAAAGGTATGTACATTTTTATAGCCTTTTGAGCATGGTTCCAGATTGCTCTCCAGAATGGTTGGACCAGTTCATAACCACCAACAATGCATTCGTATTACAATTTTCCCACATCTTCTCCAGCCTTTATAAGTTTCCTGATTTGTCACATTAGACAATCTGACAGGTGTGATGTGCTACCTAAAGTTGTTTTGATTTGCATTTCTCTAATCAACAGTGATTTAGAGAATTTTTCATATGATTAGATATATTTAATTTCTTTCTCTGAAAACTCCCTGTTCATATCCTTTGACCATTTATCGGTTGGGGAATAACTTATAGTCTTATAAATTTGATGCAGATCTCTATATATTTTAGTGCTGAGTCCTGTATCAGAGATACTGATTGTCAAAATTCTTTCCCAGTTTTCTTTTTCCCTCCTAATCTTGGTTTCATTGGCTTTATTTGTACAAAACTTTTTTTTTTGCTTTTTGGAGGGAAATTGGGATTAAATAACTTGCCCAAGGTTACACAGCTAGTTGTGTGTGTGTGTGTGTGTGTGTGTGTGTGTGTGTGTGTGTGGCTGTTAAGTGTCTGAGGCTGGAACAGAATTCGGGTCCTCCTGATTCCAGGGCTGGCGCTTTACTTATTGTGCCACCTAGCCTCCCCCTGTACAAAACTTTTTCAATGTAATGTAATGAAAATTATTCATTTTATATTTCATAATGTTCTCTGTCTTTTGTTCGGTCATAAATTCTTCTGTTCTCAATAAATGTGAGAGGTAAATTATTCCTTGCTTTCTGAATTTGCTTAAAATATCAACTTTTGTATCAAAATTGTGTAGCCATTTTGATTTTATTTTGTTGTACAGTGTAAGATGTCTATGCTCAGCTTCTGCCATACTGTTTTCTAGTTTTCCTAGCAGTTTTTGTCAAATATTTCTTATTCCAGAAGCTGGAGTCTTTGAGTTCATCAAATGATAGTCATTGACTACTGTGTCTTTTATACTTAACCAATTGCACTGACACACCAGTCTATTTTTTTTGCCAGTACCAAGTAGTTTTGATGTTTGCTGCTTTATAATACAATTTAAGATATAGTATGACAAGGCCACCTTCCCTAGCATTTCTTTTCATTGATTCTCTTAATATTCTTTTTTTTTTTTAAGCAATTGGGGTTAAGTAACTTGCTCAAGATTACATGGCCAGTTATTTCTGGGTGTGGTGCTGAGTGTCTGAGCCCGGGAATTTGATCTCCAGGTCATCCCAACACTGGAGCCTGAGCTCTTACTCACTGAGCCACCTGGCCGCCCCTGATTCTCTTAATATTCTGAACCTTTTTTTCTGGCAAATGAATTTTGTTATTAATTTTTCTAACTCTATATAATAATTTTTTGATGGTTTGATAGGTATGGCACTAAATATGTAAATTAATTTAGGTAAAATTGTCATTTTTATTAGATTAGCTTGACCTAGCCATGAACAACTGATCTTTTTCCAATTATTTAGATCTGACTTTATTTCTGTGACCTGTTTTATAGTTGTTCATATAGGTCCTGGGTTTTTTTGGGCAATTAGATTTCCAAATATTTTATAATGTTTCTGTTAGTTTTATACAATGGTTTCTCTTAGTTTTGTTGTTGATATGATTATGCTGATAGTTTTCATAATGTTGAACCAACTCTGCATTCCTGGAATTAATCCCACCTGGTCATAGTGTATCATTCTAACAATAAGTTGCTGTAATCTTTTTGCTAATATTTTATTTAAAGTTTTTTACATTTATATTCATTAAGGAAATTGGTCTATAATTTCTTTCTCTGTTTTGGCTCTGCCCAGTTTGTATATCAGTACCATATTTGTATTATAAAAAGAATTTGATAGGATTCCTTCTTTGCTAATTTTCACAAATTGTCTATGTATTATTGGAATTAATTGTTTTTAAATGTTTGATAGAATTTACTTGTAGATCCATCTGGCCCTGGAGATTTATTCCTAGGGAGTTCATGGATGGCTTATCCAATTTCTTTTTTCTGAAATGGGGTTATCTAAGTATTTTACTTTCCTGTTAATCTGGGCAGTTTATATATTTTTAAATATTCATTCATTTCACTAAGACTGTTAAATATATGGGCATACAATTGGGCAAAATAGTTCCTAATTATTGTTTTAATTTCTTATTCAGTTGTGGTGAATTCACCATTTTTGTTTTTGATAGTGATCATTTTATTTTCTTCTTTCTTTTTTTAAATCAATTTAACCAAATGTTTATCTATTTTATTGATTTTTTTTATAAAACCAGCTCTTAATTTTATTTACTAGTTCAATAGTTTTCTTAATTTCAGTATTATTAATCTCTCCTTTGGTTTTCAGTATTTCTAATTTCTTATTTAATTGGGGATTTTTAATTTGTTCTTTTTCTACCTTTTTTATTGGCATGCCCTATTCATTTATCTTTTTTTTTCACTTTATCCTTTAGATATATAAAACTTCCCCCAAGAACTGCTTTTGCTGCATCCCACAAGTTTTGGTGTGTTGTCTCATTATTGACATTCTCCTGGATGAAGTTATTGTTTCTATGATTTGTTGTTTGACTGACTCATTCTTTATGATTTGATTATTTAATTTCCAATTGATTTTTTGTCTATCTTTCCATGGCCCTGTATTACATGTAATTTTTATTGCATCATGATCTGAAAAGGATGCATTTAATCATTCTGCCTTTCTGCATTGGATTATGAGGTTTTTAGGCCCTACAAAATGGTCAGTTTTGTGTATGTGCCATATATCTCAGAGAAAAAAGTATATTCCTTTTTATCCCCATTCAATTTTCTCTAGAGGTATACCATATATAACTTTTCTAAGATTCTATTCACTTCCTTAACTTCTTTCTTGTTTATTTTGTGGTTAGACTTATCTAGTTCAGAAGCAGGGAGTTTGAGGTCTCCCTCTAGTATATTTCTTCCTTTAACTCCCTTAAATTCTCCTCTAAGGATTTGAATGTTTTATCTCTTGGTGCATATATGTTTAGTAATGATATTGCTTCATTATCTATGGTGCCTTTAGCAGGCTATAGTTTCCTTCCTTATCTCTTTTAATTAGATCTATTTTCGTTTTTGCTTTGTCTGAGATCAGGATTGTTAAACATACCTTTTTTTTTACTTCAGCTGAAGTATAATATATTCTACTCCAGCTTTTCACCTTTACCCTATTGTAGTACTCTGTTTTAAATGTTTTTCTTTTAAACACCATATTGTAGGATTATGCATTTTAATCCATTCTGCTATCCACTTCCATTTTATGGGAGGGTTCATCCCATTCACATTTACAGTTATGATTAAGACTGTGATTTTCTTTCCATCCTGTCCCCAGCCACCTGTTTATGCTTTTATTTCTCCTTTCTGCCTTTCCCTCCTCACTAGAATTTTGCTTTTGACCACTGACTCCCTCAATCTGCCCTCCCTTCTATCAGACCCTCTCCCTTTTCCCTTTCTTCTTTTTCCCTTCCTTCTATTCCTCCTTCCCATTTTCTTTTCCCTTTCCCCTCCAAATGCCTATATGACAATTTAGAATTCTCTACCCAAGTATGTAATTCCCTCCTTGAGTCAAATCCAATGAGACTAAATTTCAAACAATGCTCATTTCCCTCCCTTCTTTAGCTCTATTGTAATATGTCTTTGTGTTTCTTCATGTGATATACTTTACCCTTTTCTATCTCCTCCTTGTCTCTTCTCCCATTACAATCTTTTTTACAACACAATAGATTTTTTATCATCACATCAAAATCAACTAAAACCCACCCCTTGTGTCTATGTATTTCCTTTCTATGTGATGTAATATAGATAAAGTTCTCAAGAGTTATAAGTATCATCATCCCATGTAGGGATGTAAACAGTTTGTCCTTATTGAATGATGTGTTTTTTTTGTTTGTTTTCTTTCCTATTTCCCCTTTTCTGCCTTTCTTGATTCTTGTATTTGAAGATTATATTTTTCCATTGAGTTCTGATCTTTTTACCTAAAAGTTTTGGAAACATCCCATTTTGTTGAATATCCGTCTCTTCCCCTGAAAGATTATGTTCAATTTTGTTGGGTAGTTAAACCATGATTACAGTACAACTCCTTTGCCTTATGGAATATTATATTCACAATCCTCCATCTTTTAACATAGAAGGTGCAAGGTCCTGCGTAATCCTGACACTGACTTCACAATATTTGAATTGTTTCTTTCTGGTTGCTTGCAGTATTTTCTCCTTGATCTCATAATTCTGTAATCTGGCTGTAATATCCCTTGGTGTTTTCAATTCTGGATTTCTTCCAGGAGGTGATCATCGGATTTTTTTAACGACTATTTTAACCTCTGATTCTAGGTCCTCAGGTCAGTTCTCCTTGATGATTTCTTGAAAGATCCTTCCCAGACTCTTTTTTCCATATGGTTCTCGGGTAGATAAATAATTGTAAAAGTATCTCTCCTGCATCTGTCTAAGTCTGATGAGGATTATCATCAGGTTGGCCACAGACCAATTAATTTGCCAGCCACAGCAGCTATCAGACACTATATTCTAAGTTTTAGAAAGGTTGTGATTTTTGTCAGTATATACAGTGACAAACCACTAGTATTTGATATTCATATATTCAGGAATATAAACAAATTCTCCATCTACTAACTCTCTGGTTTGGCATTTCTTGGTCAAAGGGCCCATATTGACACAAAAAGAAATAATCAGAGAAAGGAAATATGCATTTACATAGCACCTATGTGTACTAGCTACAGTGGGGAGTATTTCTTTAAGACAAACATTATCTCATTTCATCCTCACAACAACCCAACAATTTAAGTATTATTATCCTCTCCATTTTATGGATAAGGAAACTGAAGCAAAAAGAGTTAAAAATGGATTGCCAAGGGTCATACAGCTAGTAAGTAAATGAGGCCAGATTCCATGATTCCAGGCCCAGTTTTTTATGTGCTATGCCAGTTCACTGCATCTTTAATCAGGGAATTTCAATGTATTGTCAATTTAAGGAAAACATCAAACTAAAATAGTAGAGAATGTATATTTGGAATAATCCCAGTCTTCCCTGTCCCCTCTCCCACAAGCACTATATTTTTTCTTGGATATGGCACCTGCACGAGAATGGCCTAGAGAATTTTATCTTGAAAAATTAATAATATTTTGATTGTAACATAGTGTATCTAAAAAATCAACTAGACTCTCATTGTGATGTCAAAATGTTCCTCAAAATGTCTTTTCCTAGGAAAAGTCTTCTTTTTCTCTGTTTTCTTCAGATTAGTATGTGAGCTATGACATCCAGCATGGATATGTCACGCTTTATTTTCCATACACCAGAGTTTAATTTCCGCTAAATGGAACTGAATCCATCACAAACTAGGCAGAAATGAGGTAAGATTTAATGGAAAGAAATAAAATGAAATAAATGTTTTATTCTCACAATTTTAATGTTTAAATATAAATCCTACTCTGTTGGTGACTTTATCTGATACACACATCTCAAGTTATTTTCTAAGGACTTAATAAAAATGTGAAACTTCCATCTACTACTAAAAACTTAATAAAATCGGGATTCATAGTAGAACAAAGTCTAAAATTAATATCTAAACTCCTGTTCATAACATTCAGAAGGATGATTCTAATTTTTTTTGAGGGTACGATGAAAATTAATTTTCTCTTGTTTTGTTTTTTCATTAAGGAATTTTAAAGAAAATTAGATCTTTCTTTTTCATGCTGTTGGTGTGACAGATCTTTTCTCCAAGCTGCTTTATTAGCATCAATAGAATGCAGAACCCATAAAAGTTCAAAGCCCTCTGCCAATATTTTTGTCATTGCTCTTTCATTGTATCTTCTTTGCTACATTATGTTTGTGTGAACTTAAGTATATTTTTCTTCTAAGTATTTATAGCAATGACTTTTATCTATTTTAGAGTTATGATTGTATGCCACTGCTCTCTGTAAACAAATTTCATAGCAGGAGAATGAGACATATGTAAGAAGTCATTACCTCTATCACTATCATATTTTGCATCACTCAGTAATATAATTTCAAAGTTGTGAACTAGGAAGATGACTGGATTTAGAATCAGAGGACCAGAGTTCAAATGTGACTTCTCTTTTAGCTCTCAATCAATGATTCTCTGTGAATGGATTTACTATTTTTGTACACATTTCTATGTAGGGGAGGCTAAGGGGAAAGGGACATGTTGTAATAATTAAAAAATAATCAAAAATTTCAGAATAAAGTCATTTTCCTCCCAGTACTGCTCAGTATAGGAAGGCAGATAAAGAGTTCTGCAGAGACTACAGATAGAGGTTGGCCAGGAATAGTCGTGTACAACATTGAAGCAGAGGGAGAAGCTGTGTATGAGGGCAAGAAGAGGTCCCAGATCCATCAGAAAAGGAATTAAACTTTTGTAAAGTTCAGGAACAAGTGCGAAGAAGATTTTCATCTCTTACTATCCAGTTCTAGGTCATAGATTGAGGTAGGACTGAAGAAGGGGGGCCTCACCTGAGTGTGAATTTTATATTTTAGTATTTTTGATGATAGAAAGATCCTAAATATCATATTTCAAGAAACATAAAATAAAACTGCCAAAAACTCTTAGAAGCTGGGACAAAATAGAAATAAAGAGAACACAGTGGTCATGTCCTTACAGCAGAACCCCAATACAAAAACTTTAAGGAATATTTTAGGCAAAAACAAGAGGTTTTAGGTTAAAGAAAAACAATGTCACAAGCACCCAGAAAGCATTTAAATATACAGGATTCACAATCAGCATTAAAAATGATTTGGAATATAACACTATAAAGAAGCAGGGAACTTAGAACTTAGAAAATAAATATAGGATTACATTTAAGAACAAAAATTATCTAGCAAAGGTGAGCATAATGTTACAGGGAGGGAAATGGACCTTTAATCAAAATAGAGAACTTCTAAGCATATATGATGAAAAAAGGAATGATTCTTCTTAGAAAATTTGAAATGCAAACACAATAGTTCAGAGAAAGATAAAAAGATGAAGATAAAAAAACAATCACAAAATAACTAAGCAAGAACAAATTGCTAACATTCATATATGGGTAGATGTTACACATCTTCAGGGTGGAGAGGTTCTAATTAGACAGTGACCCTGGGAGTGGTTGTATATTTCCTGATCATCTTAAAAGAGAAATAAAAAAGAAGGGGGAAAAGAGTACATGGGGGAGTGGTGAAAACAGATAGGAAGGTTAGGGAAGATTCATGGTACGCAAGTAGAAGTCTATTATAAACAATGAAAACAGGTGAGGTGGCACAGACTCTTTCCTGAACTTATCAAAGGAGGAAATAATACATTTATGCAGAAATATATTTCATTAAACAGTGAAACAGAAGAGAAATGAGAGAAGGCAGCAGGGAGTTGGATGGAGAAATAAAAGGGAAAGTAGATTAAGGGAGGAATTGCTTCTAAGTAAAACAAACTGCAAATAAGGATGTAAAAAAATGTACCCATTCTTTCTGTAGTGGCAAAGAACTGGTAACTAAGGGAATGGTGAAAAAGTTATGGCATATAAATATCATGGAATACTATTAATAAACCTAAACTAAAGCAGAGTAAAGTGGTTAGAACCAAGTGAATAATATATACAAGGAAAACAATATTGTGAAGACAAACAACTTTGAACGATTTAGTAATTCTGGTCAGCATATGCATAACCGTGATTCCAGAGAAAGATGAAGTAAATTGCCCCTCTCCTGATAGAGACGTGAAAACCTCAGAGTGAAGAATGTGACTTAAAAAAAAAAGTAATACAGAATTTTTTTTTGCTTGAGTATATATATTTGTAACAAGGTTTTTGTTTTATTTTTCTTTCTTTTTTAATTGAGGGTAGAGGAGGAAGATAAGCATCGCTAAAAAGTATTGCTAACATAAAATTAAGTTGCTTGCCAATTTGGAAATAAGGGTTGAATTGACTGTGACCCATCTCTCCCTGAAAGGGTAGGAAAAAGTTACACTGAACTTATTTACCTAGATTTCACAAACCTGGGACCTGGAAAAAAGGAATATGTTTATGGTGATTTTACTCAATAGGGAATGGAATTGATTGTTAGTGCCAAATAAATGTGCTAGTATTTTTCTGTCAGTCAATAGGGTGATCTCTACAGGTAATTTCTCCCACTCTGCCATGTTAATGTGATCTCCCCATTTCTGCACTATTCTCCCATCCCCATCTGTAGCAGCAAGCACCCCAGCATCCCCAGCATGGCTGCCAACACAGGTTTTTAGATCTGCTTTGCTAAAGGAAAGCAACTCAAAATTGGTTAACAAGCTTACTTTAATCAGTCAAATATATATCATTTACCTAGTTCAGTGGGAAAAGGTCAGCACCGTGAACTTCAGAGTATACAGACAGAATTATCAAGACAGAGAAACAGATCAAGTAGACAGGTTTCCAAACTGTCCAACCATTACATCCATACCACATCAACATCTGGGTTTTTCAAAGTCGGGGGGGGGGGGGCTCTCAACAACGGCTTACCAGAATCTCATCTCATCATATCACAGAACACTTCTCAAAATGAGCCCCAAAGCAAAGCCTCACATCAGGGATTATATAGCCTTCTTCTGGGTCAGAGAATGTAACCACCCTCTTGACCCACTGCCCAATCACACAGCATCAAGGTGTGGGCATTGCTGAAAACCAAGCCTCCTGCCACAGGCTCCATGTGACCACATTCAGCCTATTAAGAGGCAGAGTATATTTTCAAATCAAGAAAGGTTCTCAGAGTCTCTTAAGCCTATCAAAGGGCCTATGGGCAGGGAAGAGCTTTAAATTTGCATTTCCATTTGTATCAGCAATGCCATATTCACAATGCCTATAGAGATTACAAATATGCTGATATAATTATCCATCACAAAATATGTCAGGTTTGCCATATGGGGAAATAAACTAGAAAATTTATTAAGATACCAAAAGACTGAGTCCCAAAACCAGAAAGTGAAAGCCATCAGAGTAGTTATGACATTGGCACAGGTAGATAAAGTAGAAAGCACCCACATTTTCAAGCCTTTAAAACAGAACAGGCTACCTCAGGCAAAGGTCCTCCTCTCCCCACTCACAGCAACCACCCAGCGTCCTGGAAGCGCGCTCCCAGCAGCTCCGGCCCCTGGCAGTCCTCAGCAGAAGTCCTAACTCAAAAAAAAAAAAAAGAAAAAAAAAAGGCAACCGCCGCCAACTGCCAACCGCAGGACCATTAGCTCGGCTTTTCACTTTCTCTTGCTCTGCTATGTCAGCACGTCCATGGGGCATGGGAGATCTTTAAATCCCATAACCATTACACCATTATATCATCTAACATTAGCATATTGATGCCTTCAGGGATCTAGATTGAAAATTTTCTTAATCCATTTGGAAGTCATATGAAACTATGGTTTATGTACACATATTGTGTACGTATTGGCATATGCATTTTAACATTTTGTTTCATGGAAATTTCCACAAAAACACACTAATTCACATATAAATCTCACTACAAATGGGTTTTAGAACTAGTTAAAAGAAAAACTACAAATGGGTTTTAGAATTGAATTCTTTTAAAAGTGCTAAATATTATGGATATTTCCATTAAAAGAAGGAAACATCTGTCTTTTTTCAACATGTACAGTTTCATGAAAAGTACAAGGAAAGCATTATTCAATATATAGCATCATCCTTTGTATTTGATGATGATGGTGACGATTTTAATTCATGTTAAAGAAGGAATGATAATTGTAAATTCCAAAGTGCTCAGTGGGACTTTTATTGAAGCAGTTTATTATGGGTGATACATTAACAAAAAAAATCTTTCAGCACGTTTAGTTTCCAGGAAAATTATGTTTATACATCTTACATCATAGATATATATTGTGATATACATATGTACTATATAATGTATATAATATAGTATGCATTATATGTATATACATATATAGTGTACATATATCTGCTTCCTATCTAGTTATAACATGCATTGTATGCATATACATATGTATATATACATGCACAGGCACACACATACACACACACATATATCAAAGACTAATATGATTAAATCATAAAGGGAATATACTTTGGAGTAAGAAGGCAAATGAGTTATAGAACTGACCTAACAAGGTAGGTAAGGTGAATTTTCAAAAAGCATTAATTTATATCTCTTCCTATATATATATAACAAAAATTATTTGCATATACATATTGATATATACATGCAGAGGAACAGGGTGAACACTGTGTGCTTGTGATATCTTCC